>NC_056737.1:821017372-821064872 GCF_019279795.1 Protopterus annectens | reverse complement strand
CAGTATGCACACATTAGTGTTTATGGTAAATGGGGTGAAATAGCCAGGTGTTCGGACATTGGAATGGCTGCAGGCTACAGCGGAACTCTGGTGCCATATTTTGGTTGTCTGTTCTTCAGTTTGCATTTGAAAGTTGGTATCCCACAATTCCATCAATGTGGGCGGGGTTGCATAATTATGTATACAAATTTTATGTTAATCAGCATACAGATTTGTGCCTATTTTTCATGGGCCTTGTCCAGATTTTTGATGTTTCCAGGTTGAGAGGTATGATGCCATGCATTGCAGTAACATGTCTTGATGCACTCGAGTGCCTGTATCCTGCTCTTTTTTTTTTTTTTTTTTTTCATTTGCATGTAAGTTAAACTTCTGTAAGTGGCATATAACACCACTGTATGCATTTCTCTGTTTGCAAAGTCAATCATACACTAAACTTTCCACACTTACCATGACCTAATCTGTGAAAAAAATAAGGTGGATCTCTCCCTATGGACTGAGTCTCAGACAGTCCATCTGAGATTCCAAGAAGTTAGCTTTTTTTTCCAGAAACAAATACCTCAAGCTGCAGTACAAGAATTTGACTAGCTTACTATCATCTTCTCAGTGGTGGGTGCGCCTCCATGTAAAATGTGATTATATAACTATCTTAAGTGTGTTGTACGGTTACTGCATGTATTTGTAAAATGTGAACTCAAGGTACAGACACAGTCTACATTGATTTGCAGAGTATGTAAAACTTTTGTTGCATGTTTCATCAGATTACACATGGTATGGCTCACTGTGTCTTTTTTTAAATTTGGCATGGTTATGCAAGGATTTTAATTGGGTAATGCATGCATCTCTGTTTAGCTATGGGATTGATGTCATGTTTTAGGGGACAATGTTTTGCTTTCTGAATTTCACAGAATTATTTGATGTGATGTTTGTGATGAATATGCATGGTCTAGTACCCTTCAGCTTTGAACCCAACTATGCACCTGGAGAAAAAGGGACCAAAATGCCAACAAGAAAATAGTGGAAGCAGTGATGTAGAAACAGATGAACTGAATACCGAGAACATGAGTTGGTGCACGTGTCAAAAGTGCATTCCTATGAACACCCCCCATGAATGCTATTGCTGTGTATCGTCCCATCGAGCATGTGCCAGAATTGCACAGCTTGAACTCCCCAATCAGCCACTTTGCTTCACTGAACACAGAGACTTTGAAATGGCATGCCTAACCCCTGTTGTACTAGAGTTGATTCTGCGGGCAATACAGTACGTTGGAAGGCAATTACACAACATACAGTGGGCCAACAGGTAAGGGATCAATACAGAATTTGCATGACTGTTGATGTTGTGTTACTACCTGGAAATCTTGTCAGATGAAAATGAAGTGGGTGGAAGATCTTACCTTGCCCATTCTGACTGTTAGTTTTTCAACCACCTCTGATTATGTGGATTTCAATTTTTTCAGCCGGAGGAATGCATGTGGTGATTTGCTGTCAGGCTGTCTTAGCTAAATGAGTAATTTGTGCTAACATTTAGGGAGTTCAGTGCACAATGGTGTAAGATGAAGGCACAGTAGAACTTTGTGATATCGGTCTAATTAAGTTAGGAACACATAATCCTTAATTATGATTCCTGTGATACTGAAAATAAGTTAACTATTGACAAGACCCCTATTCAAATCATAGCTAGCTACTGGCCCCCAAATCTGACTCAAGATGCCCAATCTGCCTATTTGGACCTATTCAAATTTATCAAGATTCGACCCTTTACCCTGCTCCTGGATGACTTTAACTTCCCAAACATAGACTGGAAGAACTACTCATGCCAGAACACAAATGCCCAAAGATTCCTTGATATTTGTAAATGCAAATGCCTTGGAACAGCTAGTCAATATCCAGACAAGGGGTGATAATATCTTGGACTTGGTATTAACCAACATGTGTAACCACTGCCGCATCCCTAGGATATCATCCTCCCTGGTAAGATCTGACCAAAAAGCAGTCACTTTTGAAGTCACCATCTCCCCCGACTCCCCTCTAGCTAAGATCAGACATACAAAGTTCTGTAAAGCTGGTTACAGCCTCCTGACAGATGGTATAAACAGCTTCACAGCCCCCTCCTGGTCTCCCTCTATAGGAACTGGCACCAATATCCAAAACTACACCAAAGTGCTATACAAGCATTTATATAGATGCGTGGAATCAGGAATATCCAACAGGACTAAGTCATCCTCTGCAAGGAAGAGTAAACCTGTCTGGTGGACATCTGCAATAAATAAACTCTATAACAATAGGAAAATATTGCTGTCCAAGACCAAGAAGGAGCAGGTGCCCAATTGAAGCAATGTCCCTTTAGCCTGAACAAGCAAACAAGAGCACCAGTGAAATCCTCTAAAGCAAACTTTGAGTTCAAACTGCCCACATCTACTAGATATAATCATAAGACCTTCTTCACATATGTCTACAACCTCAAAGTAAGCACCCAGATCTGTACAGAACTGGTGGTCATGGACACCACATATATAAATGCCGCAGATATAACAAACATTCTGGCTGACAGATTCAGCAAAAACTTTACTCCTGTGTTCCCCCCATCAGTAAATCAGGACATCCCCGGTACCTGCCCCCTTCCCCTTATATCTAGGGAACAGGTCATCACTACTCTCTCAAAGGCAAAAAATACAGCCTTCATGGGATCCGATAACATCCCAGACTGCATCCTACATGAACTCAGGCAGGAACTTGCAGCTCGCTTAAGTTCCTATTTAACCAAAGCCCCAGTACTGGGTTCATCCCAGCTGAGTGGAAGACAGCTACTATCATCCCTTTACACAAAAGTGGAGCTTCCACCGATCTGGGAAGTTATAGACCCATCAGCCTAACTGTGGCTATGGAGCAGGTTATCATAGATCTCATTAACAAGGACATTGGCAACCTCCAAACACTTGATCCCACACAGTTTGGCTTCATCAAGGGGTGGTCATGTCTGCTATATTTGGTCGACTTCTTTGAGACAGTCACCAAAGCCATGGATGAGGGGAAGATGGTGCACACTGCCTACCTTGACCTGGCCCAAGCCTTTGACACTATTCCTCACTTGGGCATTATAGATAAACTCTCTCAACTAGGCATCAATCCAGATTTTACCAGATGGGTAGCAAACTGGCTCACTGATAGAACCCACGTAGTCAAAATAGGGGAAGCCACCTCAAGCAGTAGACCTGTAACAAGTGACATACCCCAGGTTTCGGTCTTGGGGCCTCTGTTATTTACAATATACTTTTCTGAGGTGCAGGCCAAAGCCAGTGGGCTATGGCTGTCCAAGTTTGCAGATGACTGCAAGCTGGGTGCTGTCATCAATTCCCCTAGCGATGTGGACATCCTCCAAGAGGTTCTCACTCAGGCAAATGACTGGTGCCAGAAACATGGCCTCAAGCTGAATACCAAAAAATGCATCATCATCCCCTTTGGAGAGAGTGATGTCCCCACACATTATTACATTAATAAAAACATCATAAGCACTGAACCAGTCGTGAGGGATTTGGGCACCCAGGTTGATAGCAACCTGACTTTTGACCATCATGTTGCTTCCATGGCATGGAAAGCCTTCTACATGGCCCACCTCATAAGTAAGGGTATTTCATCTAGGGACAAGGAGGTCATAACATCCCTATATTATTCCCTTATAAGGCCAATTATTGAGTACAATGCACCTTTCAGCATGTACCTCGCAAAGCACATGCAGCAACTGGAGAGACCACAGATGTTCCTCACCAGGAGAATCCAGGGCCTCAAACATCTACCATACACAGATAGGCTAAAAGCCCTATCCCTCTACTCAGTTTCATACAGACTCCAAAGAGGTGACCTCTGTCTGGCATACAAGGTGATCATGGACCACACCTTGATGGGACTGCTGCATATCCACAAGTCAAGCTCCACTTGAGTAACCCACACGCATGGCCTCAACCTGGTCTCTGACATCAACAAGACTTGTTGGTGGGGAATAGACTTCCTCTCCACATCAAGCAGAGTACCTCTTTACCCCTTTTTAAGCACAACCTCAATAACTGGATGGGAAACAGAAAATATACCCCTGTGATTCCACCCATGTCCCTGCTGGCCAGGGGCATTGGGTGCTGATTTGTCTAAACATGGGATAAACTCTTGGCTGGGCTTATAAGGGCCTCAGGGCCAATAGCCTAGTAGTGTCCTATGATCCTATGGATTTTCAACAACCCAAGACTGGGATGTGGGAACAGAGTTGTCATTCTGTCATGTGTAGTCTCCTGTATATGACAACAATTCCCTGCAAGCAACAATGGATATGTTGGATTCCTGCCTTTTGAAGGGATATGGGTCTACTCTGAATAACTATTGACATACATAGGTGTATTGGTACTGGACTGACAATTCAGTATCTTTAGCGGACAGCAGATCGTTCTGATTCTTTGCTATAAGCATGTATTAAAGTGTAACATGTCATCTGCTTTGATATGGAAATAAAAGTTTAATTCTTTGGCAATTGTTTTGTTTTCCAGTTGTTTGGTGCAGATTGTGTCAAGTGAGAGATCTAGTAGAATGATAATTATGGATTTGTCATATATCTTAGTAAATACTCACTTTTGGGTATAGCATGTATTGTATGCAGACTTGCACTGGCATTGTGAAACTTATGTTAAACGATGACGTGTACATTGCACCACATGCTACTGAAAGATGTGCATTTTCAGCAATGTGTAGTATACTTGATAGCACTATACACAATAAAGCCATTGATGGTACTGTCATACATCCATGTCACATACCTTTCTTTGGGTAATAATGCCTTATCAGACAGTGCGTCTGTGTCATGACTCCACTGGAATGAGTTGAGACTGTGCACTTGTGTAGCAGATGTCTTCCTAAGTATGAACCTGTATTGGGTCACCGTTTTTCCACTGATGAGAGTAGCAAATGGTTGTGGCCATTTCCATATGGTTGCATTGCACATGGCACATTCACTCTCCATGTAATTGAGACCCCTGATGGTATACTGGACTATGAGTGACACTAGTAAGAAAAGTGGACATTTTCACTGTGTATCTGAACACAGGTGCAAGGCGTGACCAGTGTGATGTCATTGGTACATCCATATTTTCATTGTATGATGACTCAATACTGCAGTGCTCAAAATGTACTGCCCGTTAACATAAGGAATAATGGGAGATATCAAAGCATGATAGTCATCCACTACTGTTAACTTGTCTTTGATGTAATGTGTAACTGCACGGGTCTATATTAGCATATTGAAATGTCGCTTACTCGAACATCTAATGATAAACATATACTCATTGAACTTCAAAAACTATGAAAGGCTACTTCAGCAAATATTTTCACAGTGGAAAAAAATCGCTTGGCCATACTTGGGAACTTGCCCTTTTCTTCACTGTAGAGTGATCTCAAAGTTGGTATATTTAGTTAGGGGTAGTGTGGAGGGCACAGTCTCCAAACCCAGAGGGTGCGGGGGCAAAGTCCCCCAGTTCTGTATGGTTTGACAGAGTGTTTTAGTTTTGGTTGGCCAAGCAATTTTTTCCCCTGGGAAAAATTTTGATGATGTGACCATTTGTAGTTCGATGAATATGTGTCGATCATTAGGTATTCGGGTAAGTGACATTTCAATTTAATAATATAGATGCAACTGCACACATAAAAGTCATACGAGGCCACATGTTCACAGATGTGATATAATGTAGATGCAATGGGTACTCTGAATTGATTCACAAGTCACGGTTGAAGTGATATGGTGACTGTGAGAGTCTTGTACTGGTCATTTAGGCTGGAACAAATTTTGGTAGTTGTTTAGATGCAAACCAGTAAAAAATTTCCCGGGCATGTAGTAACTGTGTCATTAAGACAAATTAATGAGTTCAGCTTAGTGCAGCCATATTGCCAAGGCAAGATTAGTGAAAGTAGTGTAATGCAACCTATGGCTTTGAAGCGATAGTGTTCAAGACAGAGTGATACAGAGTAGATAGTTACACACACTGACCTACATGCAAATAGTGGTGATTTGTAACATTTTAACTAGACATTGTGGCGAGAACATAGCTGGATATATTCCACAGAAATGTTGTACACCCAAAGTAGATCTATGTTAAGTTTCATTGAAGGTGTAGTCAATGACACTGCAGGTTTTGGTAGAAATGTGCACAGATCAAAACTATTTTCTATTTCTATGTTGAGATGTATGAACAAGACATGGGCATGTGTTGCATTGCAGCACTGATACTTATATTCTGGATGAAATGCTTTGATGCAGTAGATATTTACAGTGTTTTACAAAAGTTTTGGGTGAAACATATTGCAACCAATAACTACATATATTTTTCTTTCTTTTTTTTTTCAGGTTCATCACTATTATCCACAGTTATTTGACACAATGCCTCAGTGCTTGGCCTATGGCTGCCAAACAAGATGAGGTTGCCTGCCCGAAGGCATGTTATTCCACAGATTTCCCCACAATGCAGAACAGTGCATAGTATGGGTGCATCAATGTGGAATCAATGTTGGTGATATTCAAAAATTTGTAAAGGAGGAGATAGTTAGCAACCCCCCCCCCCCAGCATTATTTGTGTTCCCGTCACTTTGAAGAAGACATGTTTGAGCTCAATTACTACTTTGAATTGATGCCAGAAAATATGAAACCGCATGAACCTCATCGTATATTGAAGGTCAAAGCACTACCAACACTGTTTGACTTTACCCCAAATTGAAGAAGGAATACTTCAGTGCAATATATTGAATGGAACTTGTGATGAAAGGTATGTATGTAGCATGAAAAGTGCTATGAAGTGATGTCAGAACAGTACTGCTACAATAGCAATATTGGGAAAACAATGCTAAAAATCAGTAACCAGTAGCAGGGCTGTATATGAGGACTGTAAGGTTGATGTCAATTGTCATTAACAGACTGAAGTTGATATGACATAAACCAACATTACCTTGCATCTAAATTAGGGTGGAGATCCTAAGAAGGGTGTTAAGGATATGATTTTATTTGTACTACATCAGTGGTGTGCACAAACCTCACTGTTGTAAATGCATGTGCAACTGTATAGACATCACTGGTTCATTTGAAGGCTGCAATGTAGTACATGATGTTTTTTCCTCTATTTTTCAGCTTGTGGAGCACCTGCTGTCAGAAACACAGCCCGTACAAAAGCATTTGGAGGACCCACCCGGGCGCAGTAATATGTAGGTAAATCAAATGGGTTGCATCGACCAAAAGTATATATGAAAGAATTCTATGCACTTCTTTTTGCAGTTCTTGCACAATGGCGTACAATTAAGACTTAATTACAATGCATAATGCTCCCATTTGTAATGAAATGATGGCATGCAATTTTGAGAGTAGATGACAATTGGACAATACCTATGTGACTGATTACTGCAGTACAGGTGACTAACAGTTGCTCTACATCTGAGTGACTAACATTTACTGAAAACAAAAAGGATGGAAATATGAGTAGTATAATCTTAGTAAGGTGGGCATTTCCATGACGGATGTTCTCATTAAGGCACACACTTTTGTTAAACCGGAAAAAAAATAAAAAGTTAAGGGCTGTGATTCCTGTTACTATAACACTTTCCTGGAATGTAATTTTTCAGGAGAGATGTGTGAAAGCAGGTGACCAAATGGAGTGTCTGTAGGACTGGAATTCTGTGAAGAGATCATTCACAACAAATGCTTATTGAGAAGGTGATGTTCCATGAGCCCGTGTCCAGATTTGCCCTACTTTTAGAAATATTCACTATGGTCCCCCACTGAAAAGAGGTTACTCAACTAGTGGGTACTGACACATTCAACAATAGACAAGGGTATGTATACGCAAATGAAAAGAGAGATGTAGAAATCATTCTATAATTCTTATTTCTTTTCAATTTGGCTTAGTAGTGCATGTATTGTTTGTGGAGCAGGAGGATCATCCTCAGTGCATGGAGACGGACGTTATAGAGCCGAAGACAAGTGTGTACTTGGATTTAGGCCTTCAGTTTAACTATGTAAGTGATGTGTACTAATTAGTACATCAGTAGCAGCACATGATGACTTGCACATGGTGTCAGTGTGCTGTGATTGCTTTGTGGTATATTTAAGTAATGACATAATGGGTTTTACAATTTGCAGCGCACTTTTTTGGCTTACATGCCTTGGCATTTGGGGGAAACAGTGTAGCACTTTGTTGATGCTTGGTTTGTTCAAGAATTCAGAAGACACAGTTTGGTGGAATTTTCAATGGAATTGGCAGAGAAGATTGTGTAGAGTAGCTGCATGTTTATGATTTATTTCACCGCCCTATTTTAAATGTGCATATTTGTTGAAAGTGTTTTGCTGACAGGCCACAATGTCAGTCTTAGGTCATGGCAGAATATCGTAAGGCAGCAGAAGTAGATATTATCATTCTGGTGTGATATGCAACCAAGAGTGCAGGGATTTATTGACTGACCCTGTTTGGTGAAATACTGAGATTACAGACTTGTAATATCAGTCTTAGTTTTTGTGATTTATTGGTAAATGGCTACCATAGCACAATCTTTGCAGCCATGAAGGGGACACAACTTATTCTCTGACAGAAGTAGTTCTTAACACTTTTGTCTGGATTCAGTGTGATATACACTTACCTAAGGCAGTGAAAAGTTTTTGTTAAAGCATGATAATGCTGCAAGGCTTCTCAAGTACTCGGACATACTGTGTATGCTAAGTGTAATGTATGCAAATCACTTTTGAGATGTACTGCTAAGGATGCCAATATTTTTGATTCTAAACAGGTGGAGATGGAACCTGTAGCAGTCTGCACAGAAGTCATTGTGGACAACAGTGATGTAATGAGTAGCAGATTCACAAAACCAAGTAAGGTGAAGAACAAGTCCTGCCAGACCCAAAACATGTGTAATGCATGCAGTGCTGGAATACAGACAAACATACCTGATACTAGCAATAACACCACTAAAGTTAAGGTTACCAAAAGCCATGATGTTGGCATTCAATTCCCAGAAATAGTCATGCAACCATTC
The DNA here is from genome assembly GCF_019279795.1 of Protopterus annectens. Classification (NCBI taxonomy): domain Eukaryota; kingdom Metazoa; phylum Chordata; order Ceratodontiformes; family Protopteridae; genus Protopterus; species Protopterus annectens. The sequence continues at coordinate 821,055,827 of NC_056737.1, read as the reverse complement.
ATAGATCACAGTTACAGTAAGGTGTCAAAAGGCTCACAGAAGAGAAATGATTTGCAGCCAAGCACAGTAGAGGACATAGGGGATACTAGTAGTACTGTAGAGAGTGACAGTAATCATCATTCAGTGGTACAGTCTAGCATTGAACCAGTGCAGGTCCAAGAGAAAAATGGCGAGAGTAGCATGTTTAGTAACACCAGTACTGAAGATCGTCTGTCTGAAAGAAGTAGAGGAAACGAGACCGCTGAGATTTGGGATGACCCAGACTGGTGTGAATCATCAATGAGCATGCCTCAGTCTGAGGCGGATGATTCATTCCAAGAACTTTCAGAGGAGGAGATTGTTGTTGGACAAAAAAAAAAAAATCATTGTTTTTGAGAGCTGCCTCGATAAGTTGTTGATGAAGCTGATATGTCCTGTGTGCAGGACACCAGCTTGTGAAATTGAGAAAAAGACCATGCTTGCTACTTTTGCTTGTATGAAGGTGTCCTGTTTTAATGGACATGAAATTGTAAGTTGGGAAAGCCAACCACTGCTTGATCGAATGCCAGCAGGAAACCTAATGAGTGCAACCACAGTACTGTTCAGCGGAAGGACTTACACACACATATCAAGGTTTTGTGCCTACCTTGGTCTGGAATTCATTGCAAAGACCACATACTATGAAATACAGAATCAATATATTTTCCTAGTTGTGCAATTCCATTGGCATGAGCATCAGAAGCAGCTGTTGAAGGATGTTGAAGGGAGATTGATAAGGTTAGGTGTAGATGGACGCTGTGACAGTCCAGGATTTTCAGCTAAGTACTGTACCTACAGTATGATGGATTTAGAGACAGGATACACACTAGAGTTTGCAGTGGTGCAGGTTTGTGAAGGGGTGGCTTCAGTGGGACTGGACAAGATAGATTTTGACAGTCACACCCTTACTAATTAAATTTCTCATGCACCTATCTGTGTAGTAGCAACAGGTAGTCATTGAGGTATAGCATCAGTAATGCGTAGTGAATTTACTGAGATAGAACATCAGTTTGAAATCTTGCACATGTGCAAAAGTATTCATAAAAAAAATTATGTTGGCTGCCAAACAGAAAGAACTAGAGGATTTACTGTCATGGCGTCACAGTATTTGTAATCACTTGTGGTGGTGGACAGCAACAAGTGAGGGGGATCCAGTATTACTTGTGGAGAAATTGTTGTCCCTGTCATTTCATGTGATTGACCAACATAGCTGGGGAGGGGCTACAAAATATGTGAAATGCCCACATGAAGCACCAGTTCCTCGAGTAAGTGATAAAAAATGGCTAGAAGCAGGTGGGGAGTGCCATAGTGCACTGCAGAAGATTGTAAGTAACCAATTGCTTCTAAAATATCTGAAGCAAACTACAAAGTTTTGTCATACTGGAAATCTGGAGGTATTCCATACATTGCTGTGCCATTACTGTCCAAAGTTTGAGCACTTTAGCTATGGAGGCATGAAAGCAAGAACAATGTTAGCTATTTTGGATCACAATACAAATCAAAATAGGGAACATTTAGTTATTAAGATGCCCCTCTAGTCATTCCAGGCCAATTGGTGAAAAGAGATACAGAATAGTGTATCCCAAAGCAAAGCAGGAGTGGATGGCAAAACCTATATTTGAAGGCAGGACGTATGACTACATCTATGATCTCATGATGAATCTAATGCTGCCAAGACTGGTAGTCTGAGTGTGGAGCCAATGGAAGTACCACAACTGTCAAGAAACATAGCTAGATCTGAGCATCCTGAGAAAAATACTGTCATATCACAGTTACTGTCATGCTTCAGCAGTAAGTAGCCAGGTACACATAAAAGACTGTACAGGTAAGAATAAGTGGTAAATCATTGAGTAATGTAGAAAATAAGGAGAAGTTGCCCAACATGTGTTGAGGTTAAAAGAGCTATAATTCTAAGTAGTTAAATTGTTATTACATATTAAGCAAGAAACAGTGTCAGATTGTCTGCATAACTTCTACAGTGGCAACCAGTCTGACTGCTGTCATTCCATAGAGGAAAAAATGTAGGTAGAAACATTACTATTGACAAGTTGTGAAATGGTCAGATATGGCAAGTTTTTACATATGTCCTTTGAAAATGAGACAGTCATTTATAAGCAGTTACAGAAAGTGATGTAAACACCTTTATGATAATGAAATGTAGCTGTTGGATGGAATGGGACATTCAGCTGGCATCATATGGACTTTAGGATCTGAAATTAAAATCTTTGTTTACATCCACTTTTGCACAGTTAGGGTGATTGCATGTATGTATTTGAAAATAGTGGGTATTGGTGAGAAAATATGGACTGGTCTCAGCTAATGATATGCAAAGGTGGAAGACATTTGAGTTGACATGTCAGTAGTATGTATTAGCTGAAAAGTATCTCTGTGAGTTGGTATTAATAAATAAAGAGCAAGAGTTTACCACTGTAAAGTGTGTGTGTTTGTGTGTGTAATATCTGTGTAATATATGTGTATGGTTCTCTTTATCGTCTATGAGTCTTGAGAAAAACTGATCTAAAAACATTGTATTATGGATGCTTGTAATACAATGTAACTGGTGTGAACATTCTTGGAGCTGAACGTCCAAGCTGATGACCGAAATAGTATTTGACATGGATGTGGGAAGTACACTGCAGATAGCAAAGGTGGGTATGACATGTGATATTTAAGACTCTGCAGGAATTATTCATGAACTCATACATACGTGTGTGTGATTGAAATGTAACAGTATGCGTTCTTGATGTGCATTGCAGGTGATGCCCATGTGGACAACCAGCTGGAGAAAGATGACCTGAAAGAAGTCTGAAAATATTGGCAGAGTGGTAAAAACAAAAAAGTCATGGTAAATATTGCACAAACAAATCTTGACAGCAGAGGTAAGTGTGATAGTGTTTATAGCAGAAGCCCTTGAAACAAAGGTTACAGCGCATACTTATGTTTGTAAGGTAGACATTAGTCATACTGTGTTGTGTTGCTAAAAGGAAATTTCATGATATTTTTTTATTCATAATTTTTTACTATACAGTGAAGACATCAGCTTGGAATAAGGATAGTGACATTGTTTAAAAGGTTGCCAGATTTAAACTGGTTACAGTAGGAAGATATAATTGGTAGTGATATCACCATTCACGAATACCAGCTAGGACAGTTGTCAGCATACTACACATTGCTAGACAGAAACATTGCAGAGGCATGCTTCAAATGGTATGATGGACAATGACAATGTGATCCATGCCAGATATGGTTGGTACAGCAGTGCCTGTTGAATGATGTTCGTGCAAAGGAGATGGAATTGGAGGGATCAGTGGCATTAGTTGTAATTAATTCATTTTCTAATGGTAGAATTGAATCACTTAACAGTTGTAATGGTCATGGTCATGGTCTGGTGACTTGAAGTCGTGGATGGTGTGACACTATTAAGTTATGTAGGACGTTGTAGTAAGAGAAGGAAAACAAAGAATTGGTGGATGCAGTACTTGTAAGACTAAAATTAGAAGTACTAAGAGGTCGATGAAAGTAATTAGTGGACAAGTGCTGTGGCTGAATAGCAAATGTTGATTCATGTAGTTAATGGCAGTGAAAATCTTGTAAACAAAAATTGGCATACTTGCTGCAAGCCCACCCATAGGATATGTAGAGTGGTGCTGAAGCACATGGTAACTATTAATTTCACTGCGTCCAGGACAATTTCATGGAAGTAGTTCATTTTATTACAAATATTTTACTATTAAATTGAGTATGTTAGTTGCAATAGGGCACTGACAATTTCATAAGGCAATGTACAGAGGTACAGAAAAGAATTAGACTCATCAAACATGGTGTGTAACTGTAATGTAGCTATTGTCACAACGAAAACATAGTAAGCAGATCTAACAAGCAGGAACCGATTTCTGTGGAAAGACACCTTTTTACACAGTGTCTGTGAAAACAATATTAGACATGAGCTTCAATACCAAGTGGGTGGTCACATTCCACAGGCACCATACTGTTCAAAATCCTGTGTAGCAGTTATGCCCTCCTAACAGTATTTTTAGTCCAAGCCATTGTGTAGTATGCTGCCTTTCACCTGTACAGATGATGATGGCTGGTTTCCTTGACACCTTTTAACTTGTGTGACCATGTACTAATGCTTGATGCACAGTGTGAGAGAGCATTACATTATGCAGCTGTCACTAAGTTGATGGCAAAGAGGTTATGTGTAGTGTGATACATTGCTTTGATATCCCAAAGTAATGTGTAGGGTCTACACAAATTTTCACAAAGAGCACAGTGCTGTGAAGTAAGCTTTTGGATCTCTGGCTACAGTATTCAGGAGAACCTTGAGTAAGAGGTGTAGCATTCCAAAAGACCACACAGCACAGCCTGGTACAGTGACTTATACAAAAGCAGACAGGAAAATTATGAAGGAAAAATTCACATTCTGTACTCATGACACTATAAATAGCAGTACAGTCCTCTGCACTTACTGCCTGACATGACAAGTTCAGTTAGTACAACTGGAATGGGATGCTGCAAACCTCAGTTTACTGAAGGCTGTAACCCTCCTAAGTGGTGTTTCCTGCAAATGGCACACATTTCTTTCTTAGTTTTTGGAGAGAGCATAGCATAAGTTGTAATGTTAAAATATGAAGGACTTTCCCCAGGATTCAGGAAGCCATATTTCTGTGCAGGAACAGTGTAGAAGCTTCTGCATGAAAAATGGCCACCAAGCGATTCAGGATAGTGCCGTTTTCATGTGCACGAGTGGTCCTACACAGTTCTAGCATGGAAAACCGGCAAATATGCAAATCACCTCATTTGCTGGTGAAAACCATGCAAATGAGGTGGTTTTTGTGATCCACCAAGCTGTCAGGTCTCTGTGCTAGAACAGTGGCAGTGCAGAAATGTATTCAGAAATTAACTGAGTACATTTCTGCAGCTGACAAAACGGAGGCATGACAGCTCATGGAAAAGCATGTATTATGTACATTAAACATGCCAATGGCCAAATATAATGCCATTGGCATTGAAAAGTTGTTAATTGTTATGAAAATTAAACTTTTTTTTGTCCGATCTTGGCCGTTTAAGCATAGGGCAGTGGTGTGCATGGGATCATGCTGAAAATAAAAACAAAAAAAAAAGAGAAAAGTCAATTTTAAGTTAAGTCTGCATTTTGCCATTATAGTCAATGGCATGCAGAATGTAAACAATACCAGGAAGCACTAGTTGTCAAGGGGAAAGGGTTCGTTTTAGTGCAGTAACTAACAATCTACACACTGGGGTATGCAAATGAGGGGAGTTATACTGAATCACATATTTCTTCAAAGTGTCAGCTTGTACCTAACCATGTAGGTGCAAGAGTACAACAGTGCAAGTGTAAGAGCTGAATGGCTTCATAAGGGTGTGTGTCATGCTTGCTGTAAACTTATTGGAGCTCTGTGGCCTGTGTTTGCCCTTAGCTAAGCATAGCTAAGGAAAGGAGTGTGTCAGATGTGCCTGGGCAGTATGTCTTTTGGCTTTTCCCGGTTAGGGGTTGCACAGCGGAACTCCGGTCCGCTAATGATTAGTAGTGGATTTTTATGTACTGCGTTACCAGCCCTGACACACAACCTTCAGCAAAGGCACTCCCCATTCAAGTATGCCTCCACACAGAAGACGCTCTAGCTGAGAATCGAATGGGACAACGTCTTTCTATGAGGCGACAATGCTACCGCAGGGTGCCTGGGCAGTATGTACATAGCCTAAAAGGGTGTGCGCACTGCGCACCGGGTTTTAAACAAAAAAAAAAAAAAAGAGGAAATGGCAGCACTGTTTACATGTCAGCACTAGGTATGCGCGGCGTTCCTTGGGCTTAAATAGGGAGGAACTGGGAAGGGGAAACAGCAGTAGGAAGGCAATCAAGGAGAACTAGCATAGCTAGTAAGTGGACTGTATCCGAATCAGCCAAATACACATGCAGCAGCCCAGCACACTATTATAAACAATGCAAGCACCTTTCACACTGGTTTTTGGGGAAACAGCAGTAGAAAGGCAATCCAGGAGAACTAGCATAGCTGGCAGGTGGAATGTATCAGAATCAGCCAATTACACATGCAGCAGCCCAGTACACTACTATAAACTATACAAACATCCTACAGATGTTTTTTTTTCACAAACGCTACATGACCGGTGTGCACAGATGGGGATTTTTAAATGGCAAAACTAACTAAAAATGTTAGAGGCTGCTGCTGTTTTACTCCATCAATATGTGGTAGAGACTGAGGGTGGTGAGGAGGAGAATGCTGACAACCAACCCACAGTGAAGAGGAGGAGAAGAGTGTACATACCCAGGGTAGCCTAACAGGGCCTATATGAGCTGGAGGTAGCAGAGAACTGTAAGGTGGACAGGGACATTCTACAGCAAACCATTGAGCTGTGCCAGCCATGCCTCACACACAGAACTAATAGAGGGGAACCCATCCCAGTGGATATCAAGGTATATGTAGGCTTAAGAATACTAGCCACAGGTACCTTCCAAAGACAAACTGGGGATATCATGGGGGTCTCACAGGGATCAGCATCCAGGATACTCCATCATTTCCTGGATGCCATGACACAACATGCCAATGAGCACATATATTTCCCCACCGCCCGAGAGGCATTGACCAGACGTATGTGTCTTTTCCACCATATAGCAGAATACCCTGAGGTAGTTGGTGCTAAAGACTGCATGCACATCCACATCAAAGCACCACCCATAGAGCAGGGTAGGGTCTACATAAACCACAAGGGGTTCCCCTCCATCAACTGCCAGATCATGTGCAATGTTCAGGAATTATCATGAATGTGTGTGCAGGCAGCCCTGGAAGCTATCACAACTCCCACATCTGACATTGCTCACAGCTATATTAGACATTTGCCAGGGGGGACATCCCATATGGCCATCTAGTGGGGTATGCTGACTATGCACTGGAGCTCTTACTGATGACACCTATCAGAAATGCACACACACCCAAACAAGAACACCATCATGAGGCACACGCTCAAACCAGGATCATTGTAGAGCATGTGTTTGGGATGCTCAAGTAATGGTTCTGCTGCCTTGACATATCCGTTGGAGCCTTGCAGTACCCTCCAGCTACATGTACACAAATGTTCATAGTATGTGCCATGCTACACAATATGGTCCTGCAGAAACAGCTGCAGCAGGAACAGCATGGGGCAGTGCCACACAGCCCCCCACCAATGCCAAGGCCAGCACAGGCACAGAGGGACTCGGAGGAGGAACATCCTGAGCCTGCCCCTGTAGGCAGAAGGAGGCATGCCCAATATGCCCATGCATTGGCAAAGAGGCAATGCATAGCACACACACTGACACTGTAGAGACTCAGGGACTGATACCTCTGTCCGACTCACACATACAGTAAAAGGAATGCCAAACATGACACTACCTGAGCTTTACCATGTATAGGGAGTGTACTGTGTGCATCCAACATAGTCAGCCCTCCAGCACCATCCTCAATACTGGCCCCGCAACAAGGTAAATCATCCTTCCTATCAATTACTAAATGGAGTAGTATGTTCTCATACTTGTATGTATGATATGGATGCAAGCATGAAGGGAATTGGGTGGCTGAATGGGACATCAGCAGACAGCTGTATGGGACAGCAGGAAATTCATAACAAATACTGGTGTCAACATACTAGGCAGCACTACACAAGATGACAACCCCCACCGCAGTACATGTGATGGCCCAAATAACTTTGGGTGTCAATAGGTCACACACATGGATGTCAGTGAGGGTCACATACCTACCACCAGCCTCACCCAGCAAGACAGGTGTAGATGACCATAAAGAAAGGCCGGGCTAAGGCCCCAAAATGATGGCAGTGGTGAACAGCCCTCCACCAGACTTACACAGACATACTACAACAGGTCTGGCAGTTGCATTCTAGTTCTGAAGGGTAAGAAGTCTGAAACTGAAATTGATGCAATTAAGATCTAATGTGTACTCTACTGATATGCCTTCTTTCTGCATGATAGGTCACAATACAATATGAAATGGAAGCCAACAGAGTAACTGAAATACCAGTACAGTCATTGCAAATGTTTAAAGTCTGCAGGTGTGCACCCCTCACAATCCCACATAGAAATGCAATAACAGATGGCCTGCAGCACCTTCAAATGGCCTACAGTCCTCTGGCAAAGGCCCATGCCTCACCCATAGTGCCAGTGTATGGAATGTCAGGGGGTCCCAACTAACAACCTAACACAGTAAACAGAAAACAAATGCAAGGCCATGTTGACAAATGCCAGTAACATGCCACCCATGCCCTACTGCAAGGACTGTGGACCAGGCCATAAATACTACTGGGATAAAGCCCCAACTATAAGGATACCTCAGAGATATTGCTTACATAATGTTAGGAAGAGGAGAGAATAACAGAGGAGGGTGTAGAAGCATGGATATCATGGAGTGTTTAAAGTCTGAAACTCTAATGTCTGCCCATACTACTCCCTGACTGCAAGCCCATGAATTAATAGCCACAAAACTGCTTGTAAACTACAATGTGAAGGTAAACTGACCAGGTATATGAGTCCTGCCTCTGGATAACATGGGTGTATCTGTACAGCTGATAGGTAAAGCCCCAGCAGGATATGGCCATTCCATGAAGTTGAGAAAAGCACAAGAAGGGGATCCCAGCCTGCATACTAACAAGGTGCTGGACCATTTACACAGAATCAGTAGTCTATTGTCTGTAGCTACCCCTCCAAAATGGCAGGTGTGTGCCAGAATGTGTAGTCTATATGCCTCAGAATATTGGTCTCAGCTTTACTCATATCTTGTATTTCCCTGGTAAATAACTGTGAGCAAAGAATTATAACTGTCAGTAGTTGATGACATGATACATCACAGTGTAAAACAGCACATATGTCAGAAAATCTGTGGTACAACCAAACATGTCACACAAGCAGCACAGACAGCAATAGTTACAGTACCCCCCATATGTTATGCCCATTGTGTCTCCATATTGGCAACCTATCTACAGATGTCCTGCAGAAACAGTTTTCTAGGTTTAGCTGTAGCACACAAAACCCTGAAATGGTGTCCAACCCTCCCTGGAATGGATGCACACATCAATATAGAAGGTCATACTGGGCATGCTCCTACACTTAGAGAAAAGAAGCCCGTGTCGCACAACACAGTGGACTACAGATATCGGTTATTCACGGCTATCTATGCACAGACACCAAACTGTATACCATTGATGCTTCACACACACACACACACACACACACACACACACACACACACACACACTGGATAGGAATACGCACACATAAATAAGGCCAACATAATATAATATGTCAAACATACACACACAGAGACGTGTGGAAAGAAAGACAGACAGCAACAGAGAGAATCCCATTATGAGGCCTTTCCCACCTAGTACACATCGCATTGGCCTATATCACATGATGTGCTGATGTCATTCACTGTAGAAATTCCTGTGGTCAGCCCTCAGCCCTATAGTCTCAGTGGTGCTTGTGATAACTGTAACACTACAGTACAAATAAGTAACCACGTAGCAGTTGTAATCTCAGTCCTGTCAAATGTAAAGTTGTGTGTGAGTGTGTTTCTAGATGAATGTGGTTGAGGCCATTCACACTCACTAAACTTCCCTTACCCCTCCTTTAGCACTGCTGCTGATGTCACTCACCTTCAAAGATACATTTGGACAGCTTTCCAACATATAAGCTCTGTGGTGCTTATGATAACTGTGTAATACTATAGTGTAGCAAACAAGTTAGGCAGGAGTTCTAATTCTGGTCCTGGGAACTGTGAAAATGTGTGAGAGAGTGTGTGTGTGTCCTTGTAGAGATGTGATTTTGTGATCATTCACACTTACTACACTTCCTCTATCCCTCCTTTAGCACTGCTGCTGATGTCACTCACCTCACCAATGTAAGCACTGTGGTGCTTGTAATAACTGCATAATGCTATAGTGTAACAAACTTGTTAGGTAGGAGGTCTAATCCTGGTCCTGGCTACTGTGAAAATGTGTGAGACAGTATGTGTGTGTTTTTATGGAGACCTGATTTTGTGGTCATTCACACTTACTACATTTCCCTTACCCCTCATTTAGCACTGCTGTTGATGTCACTCACCTGCAAAGATACCTTTGGGTAGCTCTTTGACACATAAGCTCTGTGACAGTTGCAATAACTGTGTAATACTGTAGTATAGCAAACTAGTTAGATAGGAGTTCTAATCCTGGCCCTGGCAACTATAAAAATGTGTGTGTTTGTGTGAGAGTGTGTGTGTCTTTGTAGAGGGCTCCTTTTTGGTCATTCACACTTACTACACTTCCCCTTCCCCTCCTTTAGCACTGCTGCTGATGTCATTCACCTTAGAGGTATCTTTGGACAATGTTCTACCTATAGTCTCTGTGGCACATGTGATAAGTGCGGAGCAATGTAGTAGCAATAACTACATAGGTAGAGGATTGAATCTCTTTCCTGCCAAGTGTATGTCTATCTGCATATATATGTCCGTACCTTAAAGATTTTGGCCCCATTTACACCCAGTACACTTCTCAGTGCCTGACTTTAGCAGTCCTGCAGATATCATTCACCTTAGAAGTACCTGTTGGCAATGCTAAAACATATAATGTCAGTGATGCATGTAGTAAATGTGTACCATAATGGTCTAAAAACATAGTTAGATAAAGGTTTGAACCTCACTCTTGGTAAATGTGTGTGTAGGGTAAAATATTTTGTGAATTCTCTCACACCCTACATCACCCAATGCCAGTATTTACAAGGGCTGGTAATGTTTTGCTTGGCTACAAACATCTGCATTAGAAGCTGAAGTTAAGTAAAACTTGCAGTAGTTTATTTTAGTCTTCTGTTAAGTACAAATTTGCAGTTTTAAAAGTACTGTATTTTCATTTTTTCTGTTTCCTAATTGTGTGTTTCATTGAACAGTGTGCTGTGTGTCTCTCTGCAGTTAGTTCCTCACCCACCCTCCCTGTTCCTGTGCTGATGTTAGTGTTGGTGGCTCTGGAATTGCCCGCCCCTCCTGTAAGTCTGTATTAGAACACTCCTCATGGGTCCATCTCATTTGCTCACTTAACCGAGTACAGTGAGATCATATTCTGAGTATAGTGTTCACTCGACTTAATACAGAGAGAAGATTTAAGAAGGCCAACCCAGTTAGGTTCTTCCTTCCTCTCTCCTTGCACTTAAAAAAATGCACTTTATTCATCTGCTTTTACTGTATTTGTGCTTCCTCCTACTTTATTTTGCTTTTCTTAAAACTACTCAATTTTATTTATTCTGCTGCATTTATTGCTGCTTGGTAGTAGCCTGATTAAATTGTAACTGTTATTCTAAGTCTTTTGGTTTAAGCACTTGGGCTTCATACCAGTTGTTTTACATTAAGAAGGTGTGTGGTCTGCACTGTTGTTGCAGGACAGGTAGCTTATATCCTTCTAAGCTGGGAATTGCTGACTGAAGGCCCAGTGTCTGCTATTCTAAAAGTGTATTAGTTCTGGCTTAAGCACTTGGGCTTCAGGCCAGTTATTCTACATTAAGAGGGTTGTGGTCTGCACTCTTGTGGGAGGAGAGGCTGGATTCTGCCCTTCTGAGCTGGGAGTTTTTAGTCACAGGCTTATTGTGCCTGCTTATTTGAACAGTTTCTTTTTGAAACTGGTGTGCCTTGTTGCTGTAGCATAGACCAGATTCAGGCCTGCTGAATCTAGCTTTGTTTGTATAACTTGAGCACTGATCCAGGCCATCTTTTTTTGGAGAAGGTTCCCCTGCACCCTAGTAGCAGAAGTGTGCAGTTGGAGCTTGTCTAATTGAAGACTGCTGGAACAGGGCTCAGTTTTGAGCTTTTTTCTGGTTAATTGGGTAACTTGTTTAAATCAGTTTGTTCATTTTCTATTGATTTATATATATATATATATATATATATATATATATATATATATATATATATATATTGCACTTTATTCATATGCTTTTACTGTATTTGTGTTTTTTCCTACTTTTATTACTAGGGTCATTGACTACAACTCTGATCTGTGATATATAACAATAAATATCCTTTTATGTGCATTTAAAGTGTTTTTTTTTTATTGTATCTGCTTTATTTCCTGAAAAAAAAAATATATATATATATATATATATATATATATCTATCTATATATATATATATATAAATATATATATATATATATATACATATATATGTGTGTGTGTGTGTTTGTATATGTGTGTGTGTGTGTGTGTGTGTGTGTGTGTGTATATATATATATATATATATATATATATATATATATACTTGTTTCCCACCTTTCCAAGCTAGTATAGTCCAGTTTTCAGGTTAGTGCTGAATTCATGGCTGTGTTACAAATCTCTATTTGCCCATACCTTACTTGGATAGAAGGACATTTCTCTATTCACATGTGAGAAAGGGAAGCTTTGAGCAGCCTATCTGTCCCTGGAGAAGGGGTTTCAGCCCCGAAGATTCTTCAATCTTTGTCACTTGAAATCCAACCTATTAACTGGTTCAAATCCTACTTAAATAACAGACATCAAGCAGTACTCTGGAACTCCACTCTATCTTCCCAGCTACCTGTTAACATTGGTGTCCCCCAAGGGTCCATACTGGGTCCCCACCTATTTTCTTTATTTATCAATGACCTCCACCAAGTAGTTCCCTAAGCTACATGCATACAATATGCAGATGATTCTACACTAATTTGCTCAGCCATATCTATATCAGATCTTCACTACCTCACACAACACATATTTAATTCTGTAGAAGGATGGTTTTCACAACGCTGTCTCCTACTTAACCCAAAAAAACTAAACTCCTTCTCTTCACACCTTCCAATAAATCTCCCCATATAGACTTTACAATAACATCTAAAAATGGCACACCTATATCACAAGATCCTACTACCAAACTACTAGGCATTACCATTGACAACAACCTTAACTTCGATACACATATAAGCAACACTTTAAAAACTATCAATAAAAAAATAGGCTCTCTTTACAGAATCAAATCTTTCCTCACTCCAGATTCTAGGATAACTATTGCCCACTCCCACCTTATCTCTCCCCTCCTCTATGCCTCACCTATATTTACTAACTTATCAAAAAAGAATCTTTTGAAATTAGAAGACTCCTACCACAACATAGCCAGATTTGCTACAGGTAACCCTTACAGAACCCACCACTGCACTAATCTAAAGCAACTAGGCTGGCTTGAATTTCAGCAGCAACTAAAAATTAATCAACTAGCCATAGCCCATCAAATCCTATATCAACCTGACAAAACACCTATACTATCTACTCTTATTTACCCCTACCATAACCTAAAGTCCCTAAGATCCGCACACAAACTTCTTGTAAATATTGACAAAGCAAACAACAAGGCTGGAGATTCCTTTTTTTCTAACACTGTTGGAAAACACTGGAACCTGCTTCCCTCTGAACTTTCTACTATTCCCTCTAAATCTCTCTTTAAAAAGAAACTTAAGCTCTACCTCAAATCACAATGGCTGTGCCCCTGTACTAATCCTGACTAACTCTAGCTCCGGACACCTGACTACATTCTAGACCTTTAGAACCCTAAATCTATTTCATATTTACACCCACTGATCTATTTCTCCTTCTTACTATCTATACATACACACATATATATATATATATATATATATATATATATATATGTGTGTTTTTTATATATTCTTTCCATGTGTTATACCACTAGATGTACTTACATAACTGATATTTTCTTCTTACTTTCCTTTATCCGCAATTACTGTACATTATGCTAGTATTCTCTCAGAATGTCACTTGTAACAATATTTTTGCAACAATATTTTTACCATTTATGTGCTACTTACTGCATTTTTACACTTTATAACTATGTCACCATTTGTAATGTTTTCTTTTACTCTGTAATTTTCATGTATTTCTTTAATGTAAAAGCATTTTAACTTTGGAGCTTATCTCCCCGGGCCTCTACTGAAAATGGACATATATCCAGTTAGACTAGCCCGGTCAACAAATGTAAAATAAAATAAAATAAAATAAAAATTAGTAGTTTATTGGCCATTTTGGGCTAATTTCTATCTCTTTCATTTCTCTGCTATAGATACTGCATTTGCCCGGTTTTGCACATCAGGCAGCACCAGTTAGGTAGGGTAAAAATATTCTCGGCTCCACAAAGTCTCCTCTTCAATTTTTTCCTTGGAACTAGACGAACTTTCAACTTAGGCACTCAAGCCATTCATTTCTCAGCCCGGCACTTGCTCAAAACTTATAGCAAGCACTTATAAACCCTAGAGCTAGACCCCCCTGTACTGTACAAAAGGACAAGGCTCTCTATTCGACCTTACCAGCCATCCAGTAAAACAAAAACGCCACCAACTCGTTGGAATACACACGGCAAGACAACACTTTAATAAAAAATAGTAAAAATATATAAAACATGTGAGCGCTTTCACAGAGTCCTCTCTGCTTCCTCAGGCATACTATGGTAACTGCTGCTCTTGTTTAAATAATGATACATCCGTGTCAAATACAATCAGTTCACAGTATCTTGAAATAAAAATTAAAAAGCAATACACTATATAAACAATCAAATCATGTAAATAATGGACTGAAAATGTATGTAAAAATTTGTAAAAGCTTGCTCTATTGAGTTTGATAGTGTTAAAACTGTAGAATATATGTATAGATGTTAAAAGATGTGACTGACCATAATAATCAATATTTCAAAGCCCTGTTCCTGAGAAAAGGTTTCAGTGAAACTTTACTGTTTAGTCCAGGTGGTCTGTCAGCCTGAAATCTAACTATCAATTCTTGTTCTGAAGCTTCGGTCTTATTGTTCATGTTCCCACATCTTTTTTATTTACTTGTATAATGTGTATCACTAGAAATTTGAAGGTGTGTGTGTCTCCCTCCTTTATAACATGCATCGCTAACTCACTTATCTCTTTTTTATTTTTAAGGTCCCTTATATGTTCTAGGACTCTATCTTTGAGCAGCCGATTAGTTTTGCCTACATAGTAGGCTGGGCATTTTGTACAGAGACCAAAATATACAACATTATTACTATGACAGTCTGTATAAAAGCGTGTATCAATGCTGAACTTTCTAGTCGGGTGTGTATACTGCCCCCCTCCAAATATGAAGGGGCAGGCTATACACCTTCTACACGGAAAGGTACCTAGCCTATCAGACCTTGCATAGTGGTCTCCATCTAACTTCTTGTAGCACAACTGTCTTTTTAATGACATGTTGTTTTTAAAGGTAAAATATGGCGTAGCCCCTATAACACCTTCTAGTTCATCCACATTTAACAATATGCCCCAATTATTATTAATTATATCGCAGACTGTACTGATATTACTTGCAAATATTAATGGAATACATAATACATCATTCTCTAGGTTCCTGGTTACTGTGGTACTGGTGGCATAGTTACTTTGATTATCCTGGCTGATTCTCGTCCTATCATAATAGGGCTTGTACCTCTCTCTTCTCTCATTCCAAGCCACTTTAATTTGTTTGTCTATATCTCTGGCTTTATATCCCCTTTCAATAAATTAATGTTTTAACAGGGTAAGTGCCTGAGACAAACTATCATCATCATTATATAGCCTCATGCATCTAACTATCTGTCCTTTGATCACATTGGTTTTAGTGTAGTTAGGATGCATACTACTACTATGCAGGACATTGGTCTTGCATACTACTACTATGTAGGACATTGTTCTTTCTAATGGGTCTTAGAAAGAGCAATGTCCAACATAGCAGTAGTATGCATCCTACTTCGGCATATACTCAGAGGTACAGACAAGCACAGGAGGACTATGACTGACCAAGTTCGCAGACAACTGCAAACTAGAGGCCATAATTGACTCTCCAGCTGACACACACATCCTCCAAAAGGTTCTCACTGAGACGGGTACCTGGTGTCAAAATCATGGCCTCAAGCTAAATGCCAAAATGTGCATAGTCATCCCCTTTGGAAAAAATAAAGTACCCACAAACTACCACATAGGTGGTAGTCCCCTAAATACAGAAGATGTAATAAGGGATCTGGGGACCCAAGTAGATAGCAATCTCACCTTTGATAATCACATTGCCAAAGTGGTTAGAAAATCCTTCTACGTGGCCCACCTAATCACAAAATGGTTCGCATCCAGATCAAAAGATGTCATTGTGCCCCTCTACTCATCACTCATCAGACCCATCATAGAGTACAATGCCCCATTTGGGATGTACCTTACAAGACACTTGCAACAGCTGGAACGACCACAGAAGTACCTCACCAAGAGAATCACTGGCCTCAAACAGATGCCCTATGCAGCTCAAATGAAGAAACTCCAGCTGTACTCGGTTGCATACCGCCTACTCAGAGGTGATCTCTGCCTGACATACAAGGCCATGTCCAACCCAGAATTGATGGACATGCTCCACCTAAAGAAAACCTTATCCCATCGAGCCACATGTTCTAGGGATCTAAACCTCACCACAACAATAAATATGACATGCTGGAGGGATAGATTCCTGTCCCAGAGGCTTCCCATGCTTTGGAACAAGATTCCAATCTACATTAGGCAGAGCTCCTCGCTAACACTCTTCAAAAGAAACCTTGATGAGTGGATGGGAAACAGAAAGTTTACCCCGGGGATCACTTCAGTGGCTCTGCTGGACAGAGGCACAGGAAGCTAATCTAAGGGGGCGACGAAAGCCAACACATTAAGGGTAGGCTTATAAATGCCTTCAGGCAGATAGCCTAGTACCTACCTATGAACCTATAAGTACCTTGGGACAACATCCATCATGTAAGCTCTGTGGCATGTGCTATATATGTGCAACACTGTAGTAGCAATACCATAGCTAGGTAGGGGTTCGAAACTCAGTACTGGCAAGTGTGTGTGTGTGTGTGTGTGTGTGTGTGTGTGTGTGTGTGTGTGTGTGTGTGTGTGTGTGTGTGTGTGTGTGTGTGATCAGTATTCTGTGTGGGTGTTGGTGTGATTGTGTAATAACAGGATCCACTGGGGGTAGGTTTTGCTAAATTATTCTATTGAGGACCTAGTATATGTCCCAATGTCCACATTACAAGTCCAACAGTTGTCAAACACCGTAGAGGTTGGTGTAGACAATCCACACCCTAAATGTCTAGTGCCATGTGCAATGACTGTGTGACCGTATGGATTCGTTAACAATATAGGCAACCCTTCTAATACTCAGAGACCACTCTCCACCCATGAATCATACACAAACACACTTGGCTAGGCAGTAACCACTATATCGGTAGTTCTCCTGAAAATTGCCTCACAGGTAGTACCCACGGTGTGATTGCAGTGGACTACATGCCTGTTGACCACAACAGTGCCACTGACATCAGAAAGTGCTTTGATGTGTTGCATCTGACTGACTTTGTGTTATCCAGCAAGTAAAAGGACATGGCACCCTGTTCCATCCCCTCAGTAGCCCAGTCAATGTGTACAGTGGCCATTTTGCCATGTTCCCCACTGGACGCCTGCAACAACTGTAGAGTCTGCAAACATTCCCCACAAAGGCAATGCCATGCTTTATACACATGCCCTGTATGGACAGATGCCAATAACTCCAATGAATCCCCGTATAATACTGTCTATGTAGGTGCAATCACTACATCAGTTAAATAGACAGGTCTCACCAAACAAAGTCTGTACACACAACATGCCCCAGATACCTCAAGCACACTTCAAAAAACATGCATATGGGATATGTGCACATCCCAGACACTGTTGATGTTATGGAATGTAAATCACATACATGTGAAGCAGTGCACATCACTGGCCACCCACAATAGAAATCTGGATGAGTGGATGGGGAATACAATACCCACCCCTGGATACCATTCCAGTGAGTATACTTTTGAGCTACACAGCGGACTATTTTCATGTGGCCTGATGCCAGGGTATTCCCTTGGGCTAGCCTTGTAGAGCCTTCAGGCCCATTCACCTACTACACACCTATGAAACCTATAAAGCAATGATCAGATGGATGTCAGAACTGGCAAGTGTGTGTGTGTGTGTGTGTGTGTGTGTGTGTGTGTGTGTGTGTGTGTGTGTGTGTGTGTGTGTGCATGTGTGTGTGCGTGCGTGTGTGTGTGTGTGTGTGTGTGTGTGTGTGTGTGTGTGTGTGTGTGTGTGTGTGTGTGTGTGTGTGTGTGTGTGTGTGTGTGTCTGTCTGTGTGTGTGTGAATAGTAATCTCAGTGTGTTTGATTGGTGAATATCCCCCGTGGCTGTGGTTATTAGCAATCAGAGGTGTGTCCAAACTACAACATGTACCATTCTCCTTTCTACAATAGATATTGTAAATCAACATGTGCCTGTGTACAACCCTCAGCCCTATAATCTGTGAGGCATATGCAATCACTGT
Source organism: Protopterus annectens (assembly GCF_019279795.1). NCBI lineage: Eukaryota > Metazoa > Chordata > Ceratodontiformes > Protopteridae > Protopterus > Protopterus annectens. The sequence continues at coordinate 821,037,381 of NC_056737.1, read as the reverse complement.
GTTACAGACCGGGGATTTCCATGGACATACTGTATGCTGCCTATGACAAAGTGGATGTGTTACCACACTGCCATACCCCATGGTCTTTCTGCAAGGCCGCACCTAGAAAGGAAATGGGATACAGCAAGGAGAACACATTCACTCAGCACTTCACTTGTGGGGGGAGAGAGGGGCAAAGCTGGCACTGAATGTGTTGCCAAGACTGTGGCCAAATATCTGTTGTCTCGGGATAGGTATTAGCATTGTGCAGTAACTCACAGAACTCATGTTTAATGCTGTGGAGGTTGTTGATGTAACTTATCAAAGGCTGTTGTGACTATCGTCAGTGTCTGCTGCATGTCTGCCATCATAGATGCCTGTAGCAGATTCCATGAAGGATCCAAAATTGTGTTTGAGGCTGATAAGGGAGTTCAACAGTCATGTGACACCACCTTTCTCTGCAACAGTGTCCTCCTGATGTGCACTTTAGTAATGGCAGGGGACTATCACATTCTCTCTCAGTGTTTGAAGGACAGTGTCTGGGTTCTCTTGGCTCTGGCTAGTACCATGCATTCATGTACCTGTTTGTACAGTGCCTATGTGTATGATTCCACAGTCATGCAGCTATTTCCCATTGCCATGGGTGCAATTAAGACATCCACCCTGGTTTTCATGGCTGCAAAGTCAGATTTGGAGAGGTTTTGCAAGGTGGTTACCTTTGGGGGGTGTGGCTGACATGTTGAGCTCCATGTTGATTACAGCCTGTGTGAATCTCACCATGCAGGGATTGACATCTGTGGATGAGCAACAGTCCCATATTTAAGTAGTCAACACAAGTCAAGGTCGTTGCATCCTCTACAAGGGGTCAGTATGAGCTGGTTCAGGGCAATGGAAATGATGAATCCCAATAGTGTTGGTCCACTTTACTGGTGCTTGGTTACTTTTCCCAGGTGATGGAGGGGTAGTTGAAGACTCATACCATGTCAGTGTTGCATTGGACCATCATAGATGGCAGGGTGTTAAGGAATGTGCATTGACAGTCTAGGGACATAGATGTTGACCCATAGCAGGTTATGGTCTGGATTGCACTATTACCCCAAGGCAGTTGCACTGGAAGTATCTGCAATGCATTATGATGGGACACTAGACTGGAGGTGCTCCTAGCCATAATGAATGTGGAAATAACACCACCTGTGGATGTGTGGTGTGGTCCATGTTTGGGGGCAGACAAATGTGGAATGTGCCATAGCCTGATACTGCAGGTCTGCTGTCTGCTGCTGTGAACCGCCTCTCCATTACAGCAGACATGTGTCCTCCACCCGACTGCTATGAGTGACTACATCCTGACAGTTAGATGTCTACTGTTAAGCGGTATGACCCTTAGCTTGCATACATGTGTAGCTGTTATGGTGGTAATAACATTAGGAACACTGCCTAATAAGGCATCATAGGGGTGGCAAGACACTAACCAGTAAATGGAAACCCAGTGGGGGCAGATGTAGGACATCTGTGGCAAGTCATTGGGTTCTATCAATCATGTCATCCCAAGCATAGAGATACTGGATCTCCTGAGAATGACACATAACACATAAGCCAATGTTGCAGTCAATCATCCATTGATAGTACCACAGAATCCTTCTGGGTGACAGCGGTACACTGTCCAGGACTACTGTCACTCCTGCCTGGACCACATAAGCAGAGAGTTCAACCATGTCTTTTGTCATGTAGTCTAGGGAGGTGTGTCCCAAGTCATTCACATGCACATGGATACAGAGTGATACTCGTAGTTGTTGTGGAGTGCCATGACTAGCTGTGTCATGTGTTGGATGCTGGTATGTGATAGATATTTGGCTGTTACCTACTCCATATTCAACTGAGTGAGTGGGGTATGTGTGTGCCTCAATATTGAGTTACCTATGATCACTGTATTGTGCAAGGTGGTTAGCCTTAGTAGCTTAGGTTGAGGGGCACACTGTGTAGGTTAAATATGTGTCCGTTGGCAAGTGCCATGTCACAGTGTCTAAGTGGGTGTCTGTCTTGCTGGTCTGTGCTGTTTGGGTAAATGTCCATTGAGTGCCTCTGTGAAGGTGGGTGTGTGGCTTTTCACTGTATGTCATGACTGTCAAAGTGGGTGTCATGGTGAGCTATGTGTTCCACCGGGTGTGGTGCAGGTGTTGATCTTATCCTCTTGACCTGCTAGTCCAGTCTTTGCTGGAAAGTGCATATGTCCACATTGGGTGATATATGGGTAACCCTCACAGGTCTGAGTGTTTGGAGTTTAGAGGGGAGGATTGTCTGTGTACATGAGGCAGTTGCAACAGTGCCTCAGAATGGACAAGTGCACTAGGTTAATGGGTGAAAGCACAGATAACTGCCCCTCAAGCATGCCAGGAGTGGTGGACATAACTAGTAAGTACTGGGGCGACATCTGTGATGAATGAGTACTGCTGATGGCTCCCAGGTGTGCCACACTTCTTGATACAATAATCTTGTGAAGTGCCAAGCCAGAATGCTAGTTGAAGTGCAAGACAGAAAGAACTTACATGATATATGGGTGGAACAGAAGGCAGACTGTCTGCCACCTGTAGTACTTTATCACGGCTGTGCAGTTATCAGCAGCTTTGACCATATGAAAGCTCAGTAACCTTTGTAGTGTGTGCGGTAACTATATAATGCTATAGTAGACATACCTAGATAATCAGGAGTTCTAATCCCAGTACTGGCATGTGTGTGTGTATGAGTCATGTACTGTCTGGCTTATACCATTTTTGACTTGTATACTACCCTTCACATTCCCCTCACTCCAATTTAGCAGTCCTGTTGATGTCATCCACCTTAGAAGTGCCTTTGGAAGAGGTGGCAAAGTATAAGCTATGTGGCATGTCTGATAACTCCGTAGCACTATAGTATAGACAGGAGCTCTAATCCCAATACTGGTAAGTATATGTGTGTAAATCATGTGTACTGTCTGGCTTATACCTTTTTTTGACCTGTGTACTACCCATTACACTTCCCCTCACTCCAATTCAGTAGTCTTGTTGATGTCATCCACCTTAGAAGTACCTTTGGAATAGGTGGAAATGTATAAGCTCTGTGGCGCATCTGATAACTGTGTAGCACTATAGTAGAAATACCTAGATAGGCAGGAGTTCTGACCCTGCTGCTGGCAACTGTTTGTGTGTGTGTATGAGGATCATATCTTGTGTGGCTTATACCATTTTGATGTGTATACCATACACGGCTGGTGACCACCTCCTGCAGCCATTACATTATATAGTGTGGTAACAGTATCTGCCTCACATGCAGCAGGTTAAATTATTGTACAGTCCTCTGTACAGATGTGTCTGGAATATCCATATGTTTGCAACCTATACGTGGTTGGAAGTGGTCTGTGTGCCTTAAGAATGCCCATGCATGTGATATTATAGCCAAATAGGCTACCGTGAGTGTACTGACACATATGGGAGATGGGGTATCATACCTGACTAAAACATCATGCTGATACAACATTTGCCACCCTCACAGGTGGCCAGCCTTGTAGGTGCAATACATGAGTCTAGATGCTTGGTTTTACAAGTGCACTGCTCCTGTTATGGGTCACATTAAAGGCTGGAAGACCTGTGGACTGACATATTGTGGTCCTAATTAGTATGTAAGAGGAGCACCTTGCATCTTAAGAGGGGTGTGTACACAATTTATATCCACTGTATACCACTAATGTATCACACATGTCCCTACCTTAGGCTGTTTGTCCAACCCATTTTGCTGGCCTCTGTCCAGATGTCTTGGCACTGACAAGTTGTGAGGTATGCTACAGGAATGTTGAATTCATGTCAGATAGGCCACAATGGTGGCCACTGTGATGCAATACATACCTGTGGCTAGCTGGTCCCTTGCTACAGCAGCAGCTCATTGACAGGCATGGAAGATGAGGTTGGTGGCCCGATGCTGCACATGCTCATAAGTTCTGCTGTGTAGGCTGGCATCATTTACCCTGTGCACCACACTGTTCCACAGGGTGGGTCTCTCCCACACATCTTCTGCTCTCCGTCCAAATAACAGGGCATAATGTTTGATCACATACTGGGTGATGATGTCCGTTTCCCCAACAGAGAATGCTGGTAGGCGAGCACTCTGCACGTTACCTGAAAGAAGTAAACAGGAAAAAGGTCACAGGACCTCATACAGTTGTCAAATTGCACATCAACAGTGGATATTACTTGCAAATAATCCACACTACACCATAACCCTCCAAACTATCATGGCTATAATTGCTGCCTTCTGTATTTCTGTGTGTTTTCTATCTAAAAACAAAAAAACAAAAAAATAATCCTTGTTTTCCCGCCTCTCCTCGACTAGTTTAGACCAGTTTACAGGCTTTGCTGTATTCTGGGCTGTGGTGTAGTTCCTATGTTGTCCATTACCTTACTTGGATAGAAGGAAGTTTCTTTGCTCACCAGTGGGAGTGGGGAGCCTTGAGCAGCCTATCTGTCCCTGAAGGAGTGACCTCAGCACAAGATCTGTAGTAATTGGTTGTTTTGGACCATTTCTAGCTCTTTTGAAGTTCCCTGTTTAAAATCTGCCTCAGAGCCTTTTTTTTTGGCTATACTACTCAGAGACAGCTCCACGTGGTCCTGCAGAGTAGTCCTAGCTACAGAGAACTGAGAAAAGTGACTATTTTCCAGATTTAAGTATTTTTTCTGTTTTTTACTTGGAATACCTTCTCTTGCTTATTTTAAACAAGCTTATACTGTTTTTTTAACTGTTTACTGCATTATATAGTATCTGCACTTAAAATTTTACCTGGTCGAAAATTGATCAAAAATCTGTTGTTTGTTTGTTTAATTTAACTGTTGAGGGTGCCCACTAAAGTGTGCTAGCCTGTGTAACTGATTTATTGCTGCCTTCTGTATTTCTGTGTGTTTTCTATCTAAAAACAAAAAAAACCCCAAAAAAATAATCCTTGTTTTCCCACCTCTCCTCGACTAGTTTAGACCAGTTTACAGGTTTTGCTGTATTCTGGGCTGTGGTGTAGTTCCTGTGTTGTCCATTACCTTACTTGGATAGAAGGAAGTTTCTTTGCTCACCAGTGGGAGTGGGGAGCCTTGAGCAGCCTATCTGTCCCTGAAGGAGTGACCTCAGCACAAGAGCTGTAGTAATTGGTTGTTTTGGACCATTTCTAGCTCTTTTGAAGTTCCCTGTTTAAAATCCACCTCAGAACGTTTTTTTTCTTGCTATACTTCTCAGAGACAGCTCCACGTTGTCCTGCAGAGTAGTCCTAGCTACAGAGAACTGAGAAAAGCGACTACTTTCCAGATTTAAGTATTTTTTTCTGTTTTTTTACTTGGAATACCTTCTCTTGCTTATTTTAAACATGTCTATACTGTTTTTTTTAACTGTTTGCTGCATTATATAGTATCTGCACTTAAAATTTTACCTGGTCGAAAATTGATCGAAAAACTGTTGTTTGTTTGTTTAATTTAACTGTCGAGGCTGCCCACTTAACTGTGCTAGCCTGTGTAACTGATTTATTGCTGCCTTCTGTAATTCTGGGTGTTTTCTATCTAAAAACAAAAAAAAAAAAAATAATCCTTGTTTTCCCGCCTCTCCTCGACTAGTTTAGATCAGTTTACAGGCCTTGCTGTATTCTGGGCTGTGGTGTAGTTCCTGTGTTGTCCATTACCTTACTTGGATAGAAGGAAGTTTCTTTGCTCACCAGTGGGAGTGGGGAGCCTTGAGCAGCCTATCTGTCCCTGAAGGAGTGACCTCAGCACAAGAGCTGTAGTAATTGGTTGTTTTGGACCATTTCTAGCTCTTTTGAAGTTCCCTGTTTAAAATCTGCATTTGTGCATTGTGCGCATAGCGTAGTGCCGGTTAAACAGGGTTAAACTTTTTCTGGCTCCGCCAAGTCTGCTCTTCAAATTTTCCCTTAGAAAGCTCTACTCTTAGAATAACCAGTCTACTTGTTATATTATAAGCATAGCACTTGTTCTCAAAGCTTCTCTTCTAAGCAAGCACTCTCAAACTCAAGTAGCACTACATCCACCTACCACCCCAACCACTTCCCTTAAAGGCACAGCACTCTCTTATAATATTCTAGCATGTCGAGTGGTAGGTTGCTAGCATCTTCTCCTGTTCAGTTGGTTAATCTGGGAATCTTGAGACAATGCTATAATTGTCTCATGTACACAGACAACCCTCTCCTCCTCCCAACAAACACAAATACATGTGAGATGCAACTATATAGCCAAACTGGAGGCTGAATTCTCTCAACTCAGGACTGGCAAGACCAGACAGGAGGAGAAGGTAACCACACACACAACAAATCCAGTCACACATAGACCTACCCCAACTGCAAATCAAGCACATAATAACACAAAAACATACTTGGAGGCTCTATTAAAAAACTTACCAAAACAACAGAGGCTCCCAAAGCCGGCATCCAAAAATCCACCACTTCAAAACATAACACATGCAACACATACTTCAATAAATCGGTGTGTTAATAAATCACAGCCCTTAAGGCCAAACACTATGCCTGATACACTAGTAATAGGTGACTCTATAGTCAGACACACTGACGTCCCACTTACCAGGCTGAGCAAGGAGAGAGTAATGGTAAGCTGCCTATCGGGGGCTAGGATCTGCCATATAACACACGCACTCAGGTCACTCAAAAGCACATACAAATATGACTCCGTCATTGTCCATGCCGGCGTGAATGACCTGAGATGTACCTCCTTGGACTACATGAAAAGAGACATAGAGGAGCTCTCTGATTATGTAGCCCAGGCTGGTATGACCCTGACCCTGAGCAGCATCCTGCCCTTACCAAGAATGATGCCACAGTACAAAGACAAGATGATCAGCTTTAATAATTGGCTCAATTACTGGTGTCATTCTAAGGGTATCCAATGTCTGTCTGCTTGGGATGACATGCTGGACAAGCCACGCTGCTTCGCAAGGGACGGCTTGCACCTGTCACCACTGGGCTTCCGGATATTGGCTAAGGCTCTTGCCACCCCCATAGTGCCTTTTTAGGCAAGGCTCAAAAGATGAACCCACCTCCTTAGAAAACAAAATGGAAAAAAATTAAGGGTAATGCTGCTCAACGCCAGAAGTCTAAATCTCAAGATGCAGGCTCTCAAAGCACTCCTCAGTATGGAGAACATCGATGTCTGCGCTGTAACTGAGACCTGGTTCAAGGCTCCTGAGAGCACCCCAGTGCTACCAGGCTTTACCTCGTATCATGCTTTTCGGCCCCAAAACCCAGGCCGAACCACAAAGGGAGGGGGAGTGTCCATATTCATCAAGGATACCCACACCTCCAGGTTAGTGGCAACTCATGAAGCATCGGAGACCATCCAGGTGCAGCTAACTGTAGGCAAAACTGCTATACAACTGGTTGCATGTTACAGATCACCCTCCCAATCTCAAGAACCCCACTCAGCCTTCCTGAAGACATTGGAAGATATGAATGTCTCACCAAATACCATCATATTGGGAGACTTCAACTACCCTAACATAGACTGGGTGCACTATTCTAGCCCTAACACCCTAGCCCAATGGTTCCTGGAATTCATAAACTCAAATGCAATGGAACAGCTAGTCACCTCTCCCACAAGGGGATAATATACTAGACCTGATCATCACAAACATGGGGGCAAAATGCTCCACACCGGAAGTATTCCCCTCACTGGTGAGATCTGACCACAAACTAATCACCCTGGATAGACATTTACCACCTCCACCCCCAGCACAAAAGACTACAGTGAGAAACATCTCAAAAGCCGACTTTACACTTCTCAAGACTGAGATGGTATCATTTAAGCCCACAGGGCCAATGGAAACCACATCCCACAATGCTGAATCCTACACAAATGCTTTCTACGGACATCTCCAAGAATGCATGGATCGTGCAATCCCAAATAAAACAAAGACCCTCTCGACCAAAGGAAAGCGTCCTGTCTGGTGGACCCCAGCCATACACAAATTGTATAACAAAAGAAGGAAGCTACTGCAAGACAGAGCAAAATCCCATAAAGGGAAGGTATCTCTGATCAGCACAAGTAGAAAGCTATGTTCTCTCATAAAAACATCCAAGGCCAACTTTGTGAGAAAAATCACCAAGGACACTAAAGATAACCACAAGGCATTCTTCAGTTATGCTAGAAACCTGGGCGGAAACCCTCAGATATGCTCAGAGTTAGTACACAACGACAAAAAATTTACCGAACCCACAGATATTGCCAACATTCTGGCAGACAGGTTCAGTGCAAATTTCTCCCCTCCCTCACCTCCAAAAGAAGAAATACTCATCCCAGCTGAATGTAACCTCCCTGTCATCTCTGATGTCCAGGAGAGAACTGCCCTCAGCAAAGCAAAAAACACAGCATCTATGGGACCTGATGGTATCCCCAGCTGCGTGATACGTGAACTCCAAGAGGAGCTAAACCCGCATATAAAAAGGTTATTTAACCTTAGCCTTACTACAGGATATGTACCTGAACACTGGCGTACAGCAACAGTGGTCCCACTCCACAAGGGAGGCTCCACTACAGACCCTGGGAACTACCCCCCCCCATAAGCTTGACCAGCCTGGTTTGCAAAGCTATGGAAAGAATTATTATGGAACTCATAAACAACAACATTGGGGACCTACAGACACTTGATCCCACCCAGTTCAGCTTTGTAAAGGGCAGATCATGCCTTTTGAACCTGGTTGACTTTTTCGAAACAGTCACTAGAGCCATTGATGAGGGCAAGGCAGTCCATACAGCCTACCTGGACTTGGCTAAAGCCTTCGATACAATACCCCACTCGGGATCATAGATAAGCTAAACAGCTTAAATATAAATCCATATGTCACAAGATGGGTTGCAAACTGGCTAAAGAACATAACCCATAAAATCAAGATTGCGGGAGCCATGTCAGACTCAAAGCCAGTCACAAGTGGTGTCCCACAGGGCTCTGTCCTGGAACTCCTCTTGTTCGGCATTTACTTCTCAGATGTGAAAGCAAACATGGGAGGGTTGTGGCTGACAAAGTTTGCAGATGACTGCAAACTAGGCACCATAGTCGATACACCAGCTGACACATACATCCTACAGAAAGGCCTCACCGAAATGGACAACTGGTGCCAGAATCATGGCCTTAAACTGAATGCCAAGAAATGTATAGTCATCCCCTTTGGGAAAAACAAAGTACCCACAAATTATAACATAGACAGTAACCCACTGAGTACAGAAAAAGTAATCAGAGACCTGGGGACCCAAGTTGATAGTGACCTCTCATTTGACACCCACGTTGCCAAAGTGGTTAGAAAGACTTTCTACCTTGCCCACCTTATCATGAAGGGGTTCACATCCAGATCAAAGGAGGTCATCGTGCCCCTGTACTCCTCCCTTATCAGGCCCATGATTGATTACAATGCCCCATTTGGTATGTACCTCACCCGGCACTTACAACAGCTGGAGAGACCCCAGAAGTACCTCACCAAGAGGATCAAGGGTCTTATATGCTACCAGGCTAAAGAAACTCCAGCTCTATTCAGTAGCATACCGCCTGCTCAGAGGTGATCTGTGCCTGATGTACAAGGCCATGTCCAACCAGGAATTGATGGACATGCTCCACCTCAAAAAATCCAAATCCATAAGAACCACGAGAGCCAAAGATTTAAACCTCAGTACAAACATGAATAGAACATGCTGGATGGACAGATTCATAACTCAGAGGCTTCCCATACTCTGGAACAAAGTCCCAGTTCATGTTAGCCAGAGCCCCTCACTGACTCTCTTCAAGAGAAATTTTGATGAGTGGATGGGAGATCGTAGGTTTACCCTGGGGGTCACCCCTGTGTTGCTACTTGACAGAGGCACAGTAAACTAATTTTAATAAGTAAGGGGGTCTTCAAGGTGTCAATACTAGACAAAGGCACAATATTCTAAATTTATTCTATACACCTTAGTACCACTACATGGGGTGGTGAAGCCACATCTCTAGGGCTAGGCTTGCAAATGCCCCAGGGCAGATAGCCTAGTACTAAACTATGAAACTATGAAACTATGAAACTATAGCAGCTTGCATTACACTCCTGTCCCTGAGCTATCTTATTCCCTCCAATGTTGGACACTTGTTTGTATAATCCTCTATTCTTCATTCATTTCTGTGTAGAAGGTTGACAGTGGGCATCTTTCATGTTAATGGCATGTGAATGGTGGCAGGTCTGTGTTTGACTGTGATGTGATGCAGCTGTGAGCACATGCCCGAGTTCATGTAAGAGGCAGACAGTGATGTTATTATGCCACATGGAAATATGCTGTTGTTGCCATCAGCAGGCAATATGTACATGCTCACCATTGCTGAGGGGTGGAGTATGGTTGATGTGCATATCCCCCTGTACAACTTGGGTGGACAGGGTGACGATGTTCCCACCTAACCTGTGTGATGCAGGTGGCCTATATCCATGGTATGTGTGTATGAGGTGTTCGTTACCCCCAGTACAGGGTGAATTGTGTTGATGTTCTTCGTGTTTCACTGTTACAGTCATCACACTTGGGTTATCTGCCTGCAGGTTGCCCTCAGTTGGCCCGAATACCAGAGACTTAGTATTTCTGCATTGGTTGCTGTCACTTCAAGACTAACGTCAGGTCATCAGGGGTGTAAAAACAGGCAGCCGATGCCATTGCATCAGTCTTTCTTGCTGAGAAGCCCGAAGCAGAAGCAGTTCACATGAGTGCCGGTCAGCCGCTACCTGAGTTTTGTTTCCGAATTGAATCATCCTGAAGTCTTCTAAAGCTAAGTACCCCATTGGGGACCCTTTTATCTTGCTCGAACCGATGTCAGAAAAAGTTAAAAGTTGTCTCACCTGTGGAAAGAAAATACCACACTGAGATTTCCATTCTTGCTGCGTCACCTGTTTAGGCCCAGGCCACGATGTACCTCGCTGTCAGTTTTGTGCTTTGTCAATGCCCAAACTTTTCATCATTGGGCCCTTATTGTAGATAAATAGTTTTGTTCTCATTCTCCATATTCCGAAATGGCTTTGGTAAGCCATCTGACTACTGATCTTCCAAAAACATAAGGAATAAAGACAGACCGCACAGGTCCAAAACTGCCAATGACGCTTCCGTTAATCTAGTCGCCAGTTTACCGGTACTCAGTGAGACGGTTTCGCAGCCCCTGATGCCCACTTTGATGGATTCACAGGCTGCTACCAAGGCCTGTTCAGAATCCGGTATGCCGCGAGACTCTTCTTTGATTACGGAACCTGCGGATGTCTCTACCTTGGATGGGTCCAGAGCCGCTGTGCAGGCACTGACTTCTGAGGAAGTTCTTCACAATACCAATATCTGACACAAACCGACGACTTCCTTTACGTCCTCATTTCTCTCTAAAACTACAGATTTTCTAAGGCCAAGAGTACGAGCTACACCTAAAAGACCGATGACCCAAACTCAGGTGCCTGCTTCCTTGCCACAATCACAAATGCTTAAAATGGCAGAAGACCTATCATGCTGATTAGGGGAAGCCAGCGTTCCCCTTCTAAAATAAAAGATAAAGAGACCTGTCCCCAGCAGCTTTGATTGACCAAGAGTCCGATGAATCTGAGGTTTCGGAATATGAAGACATGCCTTTATCTGTCTATGAAGATTCTGATGCAGAGGAATCCATTCCTTCTGCTTCCCCTCCAAAGGATTTTTCTTTTTTGTGAAACCTTACATACTTTGAGAGAACATTTACACTGGGAATGCCAGGATTATTCTCAGTCAATAAAGAGACTCAGGGAATTTTTAGACTAACCACAGCACAGACCCTTAGCTATCCCTCCTGTTTTGGATGTTGTGGATGATGTTTTCATGGAATCCAGTCTAACTCCTGCTACTTTACCCCCTGCTATAAGGAAACCAGACAGGTACTACAGAGTCCCTGACTCTCACAAATTTCTTTTCAAAAATCCTATTGCTGACCCAGAGGTCATCTCCCAAGGGCCTAAAGGAATAAAAGCAACTACAGCTAAGAATCCCACCCCTTCAGACAGGGATTCCAGAGCTTTAGACAGATGGGGTAAGAAAGTACATACCTCTGCAACTCTCACCATTAGAGCATTGAATTGTCAGTTCCACATGCTGAAATACCAGCACCATACTATGGAACGTATTAAGCAAAAATGATCTACTTTTCCTAACTGTGCAGAAAATAAAGATTTACAGGAGCTTATGCATTCTGCAAGCCAAGTCAACAAACATAGCCTGCAATGTGGGTTTAACGCCCTAGAAGAATCTTGCAGAGCAGCAGTCACAGGTTCTGTACTTAGAAGACATGCTTGGCTTAAGGATAGGATGTTGCCAGACCATGTCAAATCAAAATTACTGGACGCTCTTTTGAATAAGGACAGTCTGTTTGGCACCAAAGCAGAAGAGGTTCTAAAAAAGATGGAAGAAAAGGCTAAGTCTATGCAGACAGTCAAAGATTTTTTGCAAGTGCAGCCTCCGAGATTCAGTAGGCATTGCCCTTCAAAGCATTGGTCCTTTCCAGCCCCCTCAAGGCCGTCTCAAACTAGACCCAGGGGAAACAGACCCCCACAGACTACAGTCTCAGGGTATGCAGAGATCTAAGCAATGGACTACCTCCACTTCTAAAACAGGGAGTGCAAAGCCACCCCCTTATGGAAAGAATTCACAATGACTTCTCAACTCCTCTACTCACCTCTGCCAAATTGCTCATGCCCCTAGGAGGAAAACTTGCCCACCATGCAAAAAAACTGGACCTCCATCACCAACGATCAATAGGTCCTCAACATAGTATCCCAGGGTTACAAATTTTACTTCCACACACTGCCAACCCCAAAAAGGTTCCCAGACTTTCCACCAAACCAGTGGGCAGAGACACAAAACCAAGTTCAATCCCTGCTCTCCATAAGGGCAATTCAGTCTGTTCCTGCAGAACAGATAGGCCAAGGTTTTTATTCCAAACTTTTTCTGGTACCCAGAAAAGAGGGCACCTGGTGCCTAATCTCAGACATTTCCATTCTAAACACATTCCTGGTAGTTCCAAAATTCAAAATGCTCACCCTACAGCAGCTTTTCCCTATGCTGTTAAAAGATGCCTGGTTTGCCACCCTAGACCTAAAGGAATCATATCTGCACATCCAACTATCTGCATTTCAGGGCTGGGTCTATGCATTATCAGTTCTCTGCATTTTCCTTTGGCTTATCCACTGCTCCCAGAGTCTTCACAAAATGCCTGGCTCCAGCCATTGCCTATTGCAGACAGAGACAGATTCAAATTTATCCTTTAATTTCCATTTCGTCACATTTGATGCTGAACTTTATCGTTTCATTCTGAAATGGCTTTGTCCATCCATTTCCATGCCCTTCCATTCGATTACCCTTTGATGATTCTGACTATCTTTGATTGGTCGGCACTGACTGCGAGACTATTTGCAATACCAATATGACTGGCTTGACGACTTCTTTAAAATTATAATTTATATAAAGCCTGATTTTCCTGAGGCCAAAATTAGAGCCACTAAAGACTGGTGACTGACTCGAGTTTTCATTGCCCTTTAAATCACAAGTAGCAAAGGCCAGCGAAGAACCTACATGTGGTGCCCGGCGTTCCTTCTAAAATGAGAATCAAGGTGCTGTCACCCACATTCGACCAAAGTCGATGAATCTTGAAGTTTGAGGAATGAAGGCACCATACTTCATCACTGTGAGGTGAGGAATAAATTTCTTCTGCCAGCGTTCCCCTTCTAAAATAAAAGATAAAGAGACCTGTCCCCAGCAGCTTTGATTGACCAAGAGTCCGATGAATCTGAGGTTTCGGAATATGAAGACATGCCTTTATCTGCCTATGAAGATTCTGATGCAGAGGAATCCATTCCTTCTGCTTCCCTTCCAAAGGATTTTTCTTTTTTGTGAAACCTTACATACTTTGAGAGAACGTTTACACTGGGAATGCCAGGATTATTCTCAGTCAATAAAGAGACTCAGGAGAATTTTAGACTAACCACAGCACAGACCCTTAGCTATCCCTCCTGTTTTGGATGTTGTGGATGATGTTTTCATGGAATCCAGTCTAACTCCTGCTACTTTACCCCCTGCTATAAGGAAACCAGACAGGTACTACAGAGTCCCTGACTGTCACAAATTTCTTTTCAAAAATCCTATTGCTGACCCAGAGGACATCTCCCAAGGGCCTAAAGGAATAAAAGCAACTACAGCTAAGAATCCCACCCCTTCAGACAGGGATTCCAGAGCTTTAGACAGATGGGGTAAGAAAGTACATACCTCTGCAACTCTCACCATTAGAGCATTGAATTGTCAGTTCCACATGCTGAAATACCAGCACCATACTATGGAACGTATTAAGCAAAAATGATCTACTTTTCCTAACTGTGCAGAAAATAAAGATTTACAGGAGCTTATGCATTCTGCAAGCCAAGTCAACAAACATACCCTGCAATGTGGGTTTAACGCCCTAGAAGAATCTTGCAGAGCAGCAGTCACAGGTTCTGTACTTAGAAGACATGCTTGGCTTAAGGATAGGACGTTGCCAGACCATGTCAAATCAAAATTACTGGACGCTCTTTTGAATAAGGACAGTCTGTTTGGTACCAAAGCAGAAGAGGTTCTAAAAAAGATGGAAGAAAAGGCTAAGTCTATGCAGACAGTCAAAGATTTTTTGCAAGTGCAGCCTCCGAGATTCAGCAGGCATTGCCCTTCAAAGCATTGGTCCTTTCCAGCCCCTCAAGGCCGTCTCAAACTAGACCCAGGAAACAGACCCCACAGACTACAGTCTCAGGGTATGCAGAGATCTAAGCAATGGACTACCTCCACTTCTAAAACAGGGAGTGCAAAGCCACCCCCTTATGGAAAGAATTCACAATGACTTCTCAACTCCTCTACTCACCTCTGCCAAATTGCTCATGCCCCTAGGAGGAAAACTTGCCCACCATGCAAAAAAACTGGACCTCCATCACCAACGATCAATAGGTCCTCAACATAGTATCCCAGGGTTACAAATTTTACTTCCACACACTGCCAACCCCAAAAAGGTTCCCAGACCTTCCACCAAACCAGTGGGCAGAGACACAAAACCAAGTTCAATCCCTGCTCTCCATAAGGGCAATTCAGTCTGTTCCTGCAGAACAGATAGGCCAAGGTTTTTATTCCAAACTTTTTCTGGTACCCAGAAAAGAGGGCACCTGGTGCCTAATCTCAGACATTTCCATTCTAAACACATTCCTGGTAGTTCCAAAATTCAAAATGCTCACCCTACAGCAGCTTTTCCCTATGCTGTTAAAAGATGCCTGGTTTGCCACCCTAGACCTAAAGGAATCCTATCTGCACATCCAACTATCTGCATTTCAGGGCTGGGTCTATGCATTATCAGTTCTCTGCACTTTCCTTTGGCTTATCCACTGCTCCCAGAGTATTCACAAAATGCCTGGCTCCAGCCATTGCCTATTGCAGACAGAGACAGATTCAAATTTACCCTTACTTGGACAATTGCCTGATTCAGGCAGACAGTCAGGAAAAAGCTGTTGCAGCGCCTAACATTTGTAAAGGACCTTCTAACCTTCCTGGGGTACACTATCAACAAAAAGAAATCAAAACTAGTCCCCACTAGTCAAAAATTGTATTCCTGGGAGCAAGCTTTGACACAGCATCCCAGATGGCATTCCTTACTCAAGAAAAGCAAGCCTATCTGACAGGCTACTTCACTCAAATGGCCACCAGAACCCAGCTATCCTGCAGGTTCTAGGGTTCATGGCCTCCTGTATTCTACTAATTCCGTATTCCAGACTGCATATGTGGAAACTTCAATGGTACTTAAAAAGTCAGGAACTGGAAATTATAATACCTATCATACTTTGTCTCAGGACAGTTTCTTTGGTGGGCAGCACCATGCAACCACAACAAGGGACTTCCCTTTACACAACCCCACACCACCCAGACCCTAACCACAGACACATCAGACTATGCCTGGGGTGCACATCAGGATGGCCGGTGCATTCAGGGCCACTGGAGCCCAAACCAAATTTACCTGCACATCAACCAAAAAGAGATGCTAGCTGTTCAGCACTCTCTGACAGTTTTCAGATCCCTACTCCCACCAGGGCCCCTTCTGATAATAACCGACAACACCACAGTGCTGTGGTACATCAACAAGCAGGTGGGAACCCACTCTTGCCCACTCTGCAGGCTAGCCATGACCCTGTAGAGTACAGCCTTGGCTATGCTAATTCATCTGCAAACTCAATTCCTGCCAGGCAAACAAAACTCTCTGGCAGATGACTTAAGCAGAAATCTGCTAGACCCACATGAGTGACAATTAGACCTCTACACCTTCAGCCTTCTAACCCAGAAATGGGGTACCCCAAAGGTGGACATGTTCACCTCCCCCTACAATCACCAGCTTGTCAAATTCTGCACCAGGGTACCTCACAGCAAGGCCTGGAAAGTGGATGCCCTATCTTACAGTGGGTAAACTTCTCAATCTATGCATTTCCCCCTCTGCCTCTTCTTAGAAGAGTGCTACTCAAGATAAGGCAAGACAAACCAAGGACAATCCTGATCGCCCCAGACTGGCCATGCAAACTTTGGTACCCACTTCTGCGCAGTCTGTCACCAGTGCCACCATGGCATCTTCCTCAGATCCCAACCCTCCTCACTCAGCAGGAGGGACAGTTCTTGCATCCGCAATTGAACCTTGCAGCCTGGCTCATTCTTTGAACTCTCCTCCACTGGCCAGCCTAAGCAAGCAGGTGCTGGATATCATTCGTGAAGCCAGATGACCCAGTATTAGGAAATCCTATGCTGATGAGTGGAAAAGGTATTGTTCTTGGATTCTCTCTAAAGGAGCCGATACAGCACAGCCCTCCTTACATCTCACACTGGACTACCTAGCAGATCTACTATGCAGAGGCCTATCATTCTCTTCCATTAAGACCCATGCCTCTGCCATCTCTGCTCATTACAGCACTGAGCCACTTCTCTTCTCTCATCCTCTCATCAAACAGCTCCTGAGAGGGGTTAACAACTTAAGGCCACCAAGAAGAGCCCCCAACCCTGCTTGAGACTATAACTTTGTGCTGGAAAAGCTCATGCTACCCCCCCCCCCTTTGAGCCTGCAGCATCAGCAGAGTTGAAATTCCTCTCTTGGAAAACAGCCTTGTTTCTGGCTATCACCAAGGTTAGAAGAGTGTCTGAGCTGCAAGCACTTATGGCTGTGGAACCCTTCATTATTTTTCATGCTGACAGGGTCTCCCTCAAGACTAACCCTTCTTTTATGCCCAAAGTGGTATCCAGGGTGGCTCTCAACCAATCTATCCATTTGCCCACCTTCTTCCCTAATCCTTAAAATAAGGGGAAAAGGATCCTGCACTCTTTAGATGTGCACAGGTAGCTCAGATTCTGCCTTGATAGGGCTAAACCCTTCAGGAAATCTGACCAGTTACTAATCAGCTTTGCACCAGGGGCAGAGGGCAAGACCATATCAAATCAAACCATTTCCAAATGGATAGCACATTGTACCCATTTCTGTTACAAACACCATGGGAAACCACCCCCTCAGGGGGTTCAGAACGCATTCCACTAGGGAAACTTCAACCTCTACAGACTTTCTCAAAGGAGTTCCTACTAGGTACATTCTGGAAGCTGCTACTTGGAGTTCTGTTCACACCTTCACCAAGCATTGCCACCTGCCTATCTTTCCCAAATCCAGGGTGGGTTTTGCAACAGCAGTCCTGCAGGGCATTCTAGCCAGCCCCAACTCTTCTTGACTGCCTCCACCCATTCTTCAGCTTTGGGAATCAACCCAAGTGTGATGACTCCAACAGTGAAACATGAACATAGTACATTTATGTACACCTACCATAAATGTAGATGTTTGAGTGCATTTGCAGTCCTGGTTTCCCACCCTCCAGCCCTCTTTTGTCTCTCTCTGTCTCTCTACTTCTCTATCTCTCTTACTCACCCCTTACTGGGCTGTTGGTATTTACTTTTTGCTGATGCTGTTTTTTTCCACCATAACTTAGCTCTTTATTTGGGGCAAGAAAAACTGATGTAATGGTGTCAGCTGCCTGTTTTTATACCCCTGATGACCTGATGTCAGTCCTGAAGCAACAGCAACTGACGCAGAAATACTAAGTCTCTGGTATTCAGGCCAACTGAGGGCCACCTGCAGGCAGATAACCCAAGTGTGATGACTGCAACAGTGAATACCCTCGAGCATCTACATTTATGGTAAGTGTACACAACTGTACTTTTCCTCTGAGACTTGCAACATATGTGGAGACACAGTTGAAACTGTTCTTGGTAGTGGGCATATGTCTGATTTATAGTCATAGCCAGCCTTACAGGAAGTCACCTATGAACTTATATGCTTGCTCAGATACAGGTGGGCTTGCTTCCAATTTGTTGCCTGCACCTATGTGTCCCTGTACAGACAATGTAGCAACCTATTATGTGGTTTGTGTATTGCTGCTGTCCACCAAAGGGGATTAATCTACCTTAGTGGAGACTGGTTATACAGGTCAGGTACTGGTGTGTCCATATAGCTACAGTGGATATAAAGGTTACACACCCCAGTTACACTGCCTGGTATTTGTGCAATTTGAAAATGACACCACAATCACTCATTTCAAAACAATTCCCACCTGTAATGTGACTTATAGCCCGTACAATTCAATTGAAAACATAACAATCTGGTCGGTGAAAACATATGGAAATAATACTCAGTACAATAAGCCAGTTGAATGAGTGTGCACACCCTTAAACTGATATATTGTGAATGCACCTCTTGAGGTGGTTACAGCATTCATCCATCTTGGTAATACTTAGTGCAATAAGCCAGTTGAATGAGTGTGCACACCCTTAAACTGATATATTGTGCATGCACCTCTTGAGATGGTTACAGCTTTCATCCATCTTTGTCTGGACTCTTAACATCATGGCACATCTTCACTTGGCAATAGTTGCTCACCTTCCTAAAAACACCTTTGGTTGTATTTCAATGGAATTGAACAGGTTAGGAGTCACATTCAAAATGAGAAACATTATGAAATGATCTTCTGTGGTCTGATTGTCATATAGCACACAAACCTGGCATTCCAACATTGGTGTGTACACTTGTGATATCCACTGTATATAGGTGTTGATATAGCTGGTAGTGGTAGGCATGGACAGAGGGTCATAACACAGTTGGACACTTCTCTGATTAATACCTGATAATCATGCCTACTGTAGTACCCATATCAGTATCAGGGCAATGCAACAACCAGTAGCTGTACACATTTATGTCTGTTGTATGCACTGACACTGATATTACACACATGTGCAACACATACAACCTATGTACCTGACTGCTTGAAACCCATGTGATTAGTTTTGTGCCTTCCAGCTGAACATATGTATACATACATGTGCTCAGGTTATACCTGGTAAACATTTCTGTTCTATGTTAGTATGGCACACTGTATTTACAGTCTTGCTGCTTAATCATACTTCTCAACCTGTTATAGCTGTACGTTTAGACAATGGCACACATAAATGGGTGTCAAAAGGGACATCAGTACTGATACTGTATTAATATAGCTGCACCATACATTAGTATGTTGATTGCACAGTAGGAGTTGACATCACTGTGATAACCTGGAAGATGTCCAACAGTCATAAGTAGGCTATTATGTTACAATGTCATTGCTTACAGACCTGCCAATGGTTTGGCTGACATAACACAGGTATTTGTATAAGTGACTACAGATATCAGTCACAAATGTGCTTATTGTCCAGCAGAACACTGTACAGTTGAATGTTATTAATTCAATGTATCACATGCAGTTCAACACACATGTCTACAGCAGTACTTTACTATGCACATGCCCTCTATAGGTCTGTGTCATATTCATAATGACAGGTAACATGGATATGGAAAACATCCTATTAACTGGCCTAGCAGTGGCACAGTCACAACTGTTTGACAGACACCCCTGTGGTTGTCACATATGAGCTATCCTTTCC
>NC_056737.1:820862372-821014872 GCF_019279795.1 Protopterus annectens | reverse complement strand
TATATATATATATATATATATATATATATACACACACACACACACATATATATATATATATATATATATATATATATATATATATATATATATATATATATATGTGTGTGTGTGTATATATATATATATATATATATATATATATATATATATATATATACTTCAGTATTTATTGGTAATATATCTATATATTGTTGTACACATACATACATATATGGATCTCCCTACATCTCTCTCTCTCTCTCTATGTATGTTTCTATATATATATATATATATATATATATATATATATATATATATATATATATATATATATATATATATATATATATATATATATATATATATATATATATATATACATATTTATACATACTAATCCTTCCTAATTGCACAGTGTCTCTTCCTTATTGTAAACTGGCTGTAAAGAAGGATATATTTGAGAAGACATCCTAAAGCCATACAGCTGAGGTGGCTTACTGGTAAATTGCTTTGACTATGATGTGCAGGGTCCTGGGTTCAAGATCTGCAATGGCTATTTATTTTGTTGCTATACAGAACAATGACTGTTGGATACAGAGTGATTAATACAATTTTGTGCAGCTTTACGTGGGTTTGCATGACGGTAAGCGATGTTAACATACGGTTAAACAAATAGGCATTTACACCATGTAGGCTACGCTTACCAGTGTGCAAATCTGCTTAGCATTTACATTTAAGCAATGCTTAAACCAGCGAGGCATTGCTCAGCCCTGGTAACCATTGATCACATTCCAGTCTGATAAAATAGTAGGGTAATGACATCTTTAATAAGTGTATTTAATTTCCTGTACATAACATGTTTCTGTGTGCTCTTATTACAGTAGCAAGGGATGTGTGTGAGTATACTGTATGGGACACCTGAGTATACATGTGTAGTACCACAATCTTTTCTCTTTGTATTTGTTTCATACATGGATAGTATCCCTGGTTATATGCAACCACACTTGCATGTTACACCATCTACAGTGCACTGGTTGACAAATATAATTTAACACATATTGTATCATTACATTAGTACTTTTGATAGTGTTTTTCCAAGTAAGAGTAGATTGCAGATTGTAGTACTGGAACCATATACCCCTGCATGCGTGCAAAGCTGGACTCTTGAGTACTGACTATCTTGTTCTTGGTGTTTGAGCTGTATGTTTTTATGTATCTCCTGTTGGATATTGATATGATATGTTGATATTAACTGTAGACTACTGTGTTTTTTGGACATGTCATTGAGGACTGCTGTCATGTAGTCATGACATACCTTTCAATTTCAGATGTATATCTTTCAAAACATTCATCCTAATGCATAACCTGTTGGCTGTCTACTTTCTGTCGGTCCTCTGTTCAGATGTGCAGATGTGAGGTATTGCTATGGCCATACCACTATGTAGGTGCCCACATTGTATTGTGCTGTGGGCCTGGACACTGCTGCCAGTTCCAACATATGGGACATTCCTTAATGTGGTCCTTGTCCCCTTTCCTTGCCTGTGTGAGGGACATTACAGAGGTGATTGCCTACAGATTCACACACAGTAGGTGGCAATATGTCACAGGACAGGACATGTGGAGACAGGCAAACAACATGGGGGACATATCCCCAGATTTGTGAACAGATTCTATGTCATCAGTGCTGTTATACACATGTTGGATTGATAGACTGAATTTGGAGGTAGGTCTGGACACTCAAACCCCTGTGAGAGAGGGATGAGGACAACAATAATGTGTTGTGAAGCCAGTTAGACAAGATTACATGTGTCCAGTGGACACATGTGCAAAATGGACCTCTATGTATGGGGTGACATTTTTTGGGGGAACAGATTGCCCTTTTTTCTTTTTGTAGGTGAGAGTGGGTTGTTGGGGAAGGATAGTAGGTATATTTAGGGAGGTAGGTTGGGTAGGAAGACAGACAAGACAGACAAGACAGCATACATGAGTGATATATGACACATGTGGGGGTAAACACCTTGGATGGCGAGGGGTGTTTGGTAATAAAAAGCCCACGAGCCTACAAATGGATATAGTAGGACTGAGGTCCCCACCCATGGGCAGTCACCACTGCACCTTCATGGCCCAGAAGGTGGCTGTGCTTGGGGATGAGCAGGAGGGGCAGGCTGACCCTCTAATTGCACCATGCTGCCCTCAAGTTGGCATAGCAGATCTCCCAATTCCTTGCAGAGCTCGCTATGCACCAGACCCCTAGACCTGGCTTTGGGTGACAGGATCCTGTCCGCTCCCGCACCCGGGAGGGATGAGCCACATCCCTTGAGTTGGTGCAGGACCAGTGGACAAGGACATCCCACGGTGGGTCCTAGACATGCTGGGGCCTGGTGCCATGGCCAGATGAGGCAGGAGCGATGGATCCACTGGGACTGGCCTTCCAAAACATGCTATGGTGTTGCAGTTTTAGAACATATATTGGTTAGTAATGTTAAACACATTCCAGGATTAGTTATAACAGCATGCATGAGTATTCCCATTAACCCAAAACAACAGATATGGAACATTTGCATAGCAAACAGAACACATGCATAAGTGGACCCACAGTGGGCATTACACCGGCATGCAGGTTACATCGATAGCAACAGGCTACCAATGATAGTATCTGAACAGGGAACATTAATTGGAATGCATTTCAACATTTGTAGAAATCAGGACACATGTCCCAACAGTAGGTTTGGTTGAAAACATACCCATTCATTTATGTGTTTAGATTATTTGTGAAGATAAGGTGGGGGGAGAGGGAGAGAGAGAGATGTCAGTTAACAAATGTAGATACTTACAGTGGTCACAGCTTTAATGATCATTGCTCTACTCATTACTCTACAGGTATTATTACAACTATGGCCTTGGGTTGGTCAGTGGTGTGTTTGTACACAGTATAATTACAGCATTCGTATAGCTACTTTATACTTTCTCTTACCTGGAAAACCTGGGGAGGGAATGTTTGTTAATACTACATGACTGTTTCTACCCATATTGACATACTCAGGGTTACATATGTGCACTCATACTGTGTGTGTGTGTGTGTGTGTGTGTGTGTGTGTGTGTGTGTGTGTGTGTGTGTGTGTGTGTGTGTGCGCGTGTGCTACTGACATACTCTGCCTTGATTTCTATCAGTCAACCTGGTTGTTGGTAGCAGGGACTGGTAGCTGTGACAGCATGACACTTTTAAACATTTATTGGGTGAGGCCACTTGGTGTATGTACTTATCCTGCTGTCATTTACAGCCTTGGGGTTGGACTGTGGGTGTTGGACACAGTATTACTACAGGATTTTTATAGCTACTTTATACCTTCTTTTACCTGGAAGACCTATGGAGGGAATTTATGTTAACACTACCTGACTGATTCTACACATATTCACAAAATCCTTGTTGAAATTATGCATACAGGTTACTACGACTCCTGGGATTCATACCGTGGCTGTTTCTGCTAAAAATTCAAAAAGTTTGTGTTTCATCAGAACAAGCTATTGAGAAACTGCTGTCTTTTTTTTTAAATGTTTTCTGTCTAATTCTCTCTTGGTTGTACAGTCTGATCTTGTGATTACAGCATTTTTTATATAAATTCCTATACATAACTTTTGACATAGCACAGTGTGGAAAACAGTGGAAAACAGTGGTTATCACATTACTATTCTGATATCCGATCTTGGTGCATGAAACTTTCAAGTCATATAATACCAGAGTAAACACAACCAGTCTGGGGTTTTCACTTTTATTGACAAGTAATTACACTTTTATTTATATAACCTGTATGTCACTATTACTCTCATACTGGCTTCTTCAGTCATTAAAACCATACTCATTTTTAAATACTGCAAGGTGACATTCTACTACTTTTTATTTGTTTGCAGTACATAATACCAGCTATATTGTTACTCACCAGCCTCGCGACGCAGTCTTAATAGCCTGCTGATGTGGGCTTCCAAGTTCACAGCCCTCTCATCTGCAGCTATACTGGAGACAAGAAAAAACATTTATGCATATCTATCCATCACTTCCACTTCATATCATCGAATTATCATTTCATCAAATTGCAAATCATCGAGACCAAATTGTCGAAAACTCAAATCGTCGAAAACTAGTAACATCGAATCTCAAATCATTGAAAACTATAAATCAGCTAGAAATAACATCCCACAGAGTTTTTGCTACATTTATGCAGGGGGGCAATCCCCCCTGCACCCCCCACCCCACATACATTAAATATACCAACTCCAAGGTCGCACTGTAGTGGGGGAAAAAGGTGATTTTCTACCCCACTGTAGTGCGACCTTGGAATTGGTATATTTAATTTACAGGGGGTGCAGGGAGGCTTGCCCCCCCTGCATAAATGTAGTAAACAGTGTCTGGGATGTTATTTCTAGCTGCTTTATAGTTTTCAATGATTTGAGATTCGATATTAAGAGTTTTCGAAGATTTGAGTTTTTAACGATTTGGTCTCAATGATTTGCAATTCGATGAAATGATAATTCGATGATATGAAGTGGAACCCTATCCATCACATACATAGGCCATAATTTGGAGAACACTTATCTTGACTAATACTTACACATGGCTGGAGCATTCCCCGCTCTGACATCTTGGACCCACTGGTCCAAAAGGTCCCTCTTCCTCTGTTTTAAGTTGGCAAAGTGGTGCTGGACCTGCTCACCAGTCCAAGGGATGTCAGTGGCAGTGGTGAGTTCTTGAGAAGTTGGTCCCAGGCATCTGCTTTGTATTGGGAGCCTTGGTACTGGTCCTGCAGCAGTCACCCTTCATGGTCTTTAATGAGGAGTCCAACCATGACCCTGGACTCCTGAATCCCCCAGTGCTGCACCCAAAAGTGCACACCTTCACCTACACCAGACATACAGTGGGGAGCTACATCTGGTTATGAGCTGTATTCCCTCCTGCATGGTTTAAATATGTCTTATTTCCCACCCTTTACTGTAATTTGACAGTTTTGAAACTGCTGAGCTAAGCCAAGCACCGGGTAACCCCGCTTAGCAAAGATAACCATTGCTTAAAGGGGTAGATGCTAAGCCCTGCTTACCAGTGTGCAAATCCGCTTAACTGTGCTAAATCTTGCTTAAACTTTAAATTTCACTCACACCTCACATTTGAGGCTGCTACACTACACTGGTTAGCATATACATAATAATAGTCACTACCTATTTATGAAAAATACATTTTAGTTCTGTTTCACATATGAAAATGTATAGACTGCTGTGGGGCTTGAACCATAAGTGATTGTATGTTAGGTGAATGCTCTAGCCACGACACTATTCCAGTTTTGCTGTTTGTACTGTGTATATTTATATTTAGTTTCTTTTGGTGTTTAAACTCTGCTATGCATAGCTGCACAATGGGTAAACCTGCTCAGCTATGGTTAAATTTTATTGGTTTAATAAAAAAAAAAAAAGATTTTGAGGATTTAAATGGATTTTAAATTTTTCTCACTTCAGGAGTATGCCTGCTGTAATGAGGGAACAAAGGCACAACACTGGGGACAAGGGCACAACAGTGGAGACAATGTTAGCACTTTAAAAGTGCACAGGACCTGTAATGGGTGAACAAGGGCACAACACTGGGGACCAGGGCACAACATTGGGTAAACTTTTAGCACTTTAAAAGTGCACAGGATAATGTATTTTGTGTTAGCATGTATTTTGTGCAGTGTATGGGAACTCAGGCATGTCAGTGTTGTGTTTAGTTTATTTCTTTATTTACTATTTGTTGACTGGGTAAGTCTGACTAGGATGGGGAGCCTATTTTCAGCAGAGGCCAAGGGTGACATGCTTCAGATGCATGTCTGTGGCATGCATTCTGCAGATATACTGCACAATTGTGCAGTATATCCACAGACAACTGTATTTTTGCTTATAAAAGTGCCATAATGGCACTTTCTGAGTGAAGGGGCATGTTACATGTGCAGGCACTGATGTAACATGCCCCCTGCACTCGTTCACGGATCATGGCTATGTAGGTGTTATAGCAGTGTGCCTTCATGAATATGCAAGGCACACTGCTGTGCTGCATGAACATGATCCATTCTTGCACGGAATTTTACTGAACCCCTGGGTCTGTTTGGCTGAGTAGTGTGTCTGTTGTACATTAGCAACTCAATAGATGAGCAGTCTAACATTATAATTGAAAATATGAACAAAGACAGCAGTGGCTCAAAGAAAAATTACTGATGCAGGGCAAGGAGTAGTGAATTGCTTAACAGTTTGCTGTCGAATTTGACAACTTCATAGTAAGTGCAAAAATGCATTAGTAATATGCATAAGGCAAGTGATACTTTGCTTCCAAAAATATTCAGTAAGCAAACCCTCCCCCAAAAAAAGTTCACTGCGTGGACTGTAAAATACAGTGAGTTTTCAGTACATTCTTTTACTGTGCCCATATCATGGACTCAGGTTTGCAAATTACTGCTTTGTTGTATTTAAAAAAATGTGGAGATGAGTAAAATGTCATAAAATTACCGAAACAGCATGTCAGAAGACAGCTATTCCTCAGAAAGAAATTGGTATGCAAAACAAGTAAATATAATAATCTCTTGTAGACATAATTAGGGTTAAATCGAAAGGCACTAGTAGTACACACAGAAATCAAGAATTTTCTGTAATTTGCTTTCAAGAATTAAATTGAAAGCATTTAAATAAATAAATCATTCTACTGCTGGCAAACTAATTAAAGGAAAACTCCACCTTTGTACTCAAAATCACCCCAATTAATTATTTTACAATTTTAATGTGTTTATCTTAAAATGGCAGATGATGGGGCCTGCCTTGGTAATGTGATATTGTTTTCCTGCTTTCATTTCTTATTCCCAGAATACATTTCAAGTCCTCTTTATATGACTCATGCTAGACCTAAGGAAGTGGTACTGTTTTCTCATGCCATTAAGACTGAATGGCAGGACTGTGAAGCACTATCATATAAACACATCTTCTGTAACAGACCTTCTTCTATGTTTACTTGACTGAGCCTCATTTATGTGTCTGTCAGAGCTTGTTCTATGCTATAAATAGCTGTTAGCTACTTGCAACACAAGAAATTACATAAATAAGAGTTTTTTGTAAGAGGAGTCTTTTGTAGTCCTCAAAGATTTGACAAACCCTCCTCCACACTCTAATGCTGAGGTGTGAAAACTCTCACTGCAGCAAATGATCCTTGCTCTGCATTTATGAATGGCAAGTAGTAGGACTCTAAACTTAGCCTGTCTGCTACTTCCCAATGCCTTCAGTGGGAGCATTTTTCTCTCTCATGAATGATGCACAATTAAAATGTGCTTTACTAGTTCCTCAGTTACTTCTGTCATGTTCACCCGCCTGTTTTTCTACTTCAAATTTATTTATTTGGTAAGCAGGAAAGTGAAATGATCCCAGGACCCTTTTCAGCAATGACTTAGGCTGTATTGGCAAACATAATAAAAAGTATTAAATTCACTTAGCAATACAAAGAAAAAAATACTGACATAAAGACATTGACCAAGACTGCATGTGCAACACACAGCCAGTGTGTGACAGTGACCAAGTAAATTATTGAGCATCATTTTCTAGAATGTATACATTAATGGTGGAGCCTAGCTGCCTAATTGTTAGCAGCAAATTTCCTGAGCTCCACAAAACCTTACTAGAAAACAGGAAAATATTTAACTTCTTCAAAAAAATCTTGAATCTTATAGAGGAACTTCTAAATTATAAAATTATCAAGTTTGAAAGAAATAACCTGAAAATTTCCTGTCAAATTAACCTGAAGACTAATCAATCTGTGTGGAAATGAGTAACACCAAGAACTCTCATTCAGACTCTACATTGAAAAAATAAATCCAACTGATGTCTGCTACCCTTCAAGATCTCTCTCTGAAATTGGATAGATTCACTGAAAACTTAGAAAACCTTAAAGATAATTGTCAAAAGCAAACTGATGTTCTTAAAGATATCCTTCAGCAACATCAAACAAAGCTATCAGATATTGAAACTTATTTGAATTATATAGATGGGAGACTAAATGAAGATGAACAACAATGTGAATTTCTTCTACAACAGAACACTTGGCTATTAATTATAGTTGATGATACAGAAAATAGAGAAAGAACTAACCTAAGGATTACTGGTCTTCCAGATAAATCTGAAGGAGAGGACATCATCTTATTCTTGAATTCTTGGTTAGCTGAAATATTAGATCTGAAAGAAGGTATTTCTTATGGAATTGAGAGAGCATATAGAGCTATTGGAAAATCATTATCTACCACATCTAATTCACCCCCGGGATCAATTGTAGTTAAAGTCCTATCATTTATGAACAAATAACTTGTTCTGAGATCTGCTTGGAGAAAAAATCCAATAATCTATAAACAATGTCAAATAAGATTTGATAATGATTACTCTACACAGGTATTAGACCTAAGAAAGAAAACCTGGCCCCTGGTGAAATTCCTCAAGCAAAACAAAATAAAGGCACAACTTTTCTATCCTGCCAAAATTAGAATTCATCATAACAATGACATGAGAACATTCAATAATATTGAAGAAGCTACTTCCTTTATTAGAAACAACAACATAATTTCGATACCTGAAGAAATGGATTGATCAAACTCTACTACTTTGAAGAGATCTTTGGAGAAAAATACATGGACTGATGTAAGGAAGAAGAAACAAAGAACTGATATTAAAACTATTGACACCTCTAAATCTCTCAAAGCTTCAACTAAGGTATGAACTCTCTTAAGCTTTCCTTTTTTCTTTTATTAAAATAGCACACTGTCTTAAACATTACACATATAAAGCTTATGTGTATAACTTAATGTTGTATTTGATATTCTACATAGATTAAGGTGTAGGAATGAATATACATTTATGGTTTAACAAACTCAGGTTTATTGCTTAATTTTATTTATATGGCATTATGGGGGGGTTCTTTAGAAATGAAAAACAAAACTTGTTTGTATGAGTTCAGCAGCTTAGACGGCGTACATTTGTTTTAAACTAAAAAAAATACATGCATTATTTATTAAATTAGATATTTATAGGGGTTATTTCTCTTCTTTTTTTTTACTTAAATACTTCAAATTGATGCTTGCATTTATATATTTCAGTAAATGCTTCTCAGTTAATATGAGAAACAAGGAAATCTGCTCATCTAGTGGTGTAAAATTCCAAGAAGCCGTTTGTTGTCAATCTTCACTAAATATAGCCACGAGGGTTTAAATGCCTTCAATCCTGTTCCTAAACATAAAAAGATAGCTGTTCACTAGTATTATCTTATTTAGAATGCATTAGTTGTTTAATCCATGACACACCCACTTCGGCTATTGAGATTTGTTATGCTTCTCATATTTGTTTGATGGTAACCATGGAGACCGAACAAGCCTTTTGTTCATCTCCTAGTAACTAAACTTGTTTTGAATGTAAAGAAGCTACATATAAAGTAGTGCAAAGCATCAATTGAATTTAGGACATTCAGTAATGCATTTACTCTCACCCTATACATTTTGAAAGAATAAAAGTGTTTGAAACATCTTGAGAACTATGATTGCTTTCTCATTATAAGAAAAGCAAATATTATGGAAATCTCTGATATATGCAGTCCTGTAAGGGTGCGATCTAGATCACACATTAAGCATCAAGAAGACAAAAAGTCTCTTATTAGCAGAAATCTAAATGATAGTAACATTATATACTTTACGATTTAAGCGTATTCTTATTTTAATTATTCTAACTGGAAACTTTAACATAGGGGTATTTTGTGATCTCAGAAACTCATGGCTTCAGAAGTACTCATTTCTTCATAGCAGTCATACTCACAGTTGCTTCTGCATGTGTGGAAACAGTCGGTATTTATGCAGACAGAGACATATTAAAAATGAAAGCATAAAATTGTATACATGGTTCTCTGAGGAAGTAATTCCTGCATGACAATGACAAAGGAAATGGGTATTAGTGAGATTTTTTTCTGATCTGAAAACAAATTGTTACCATTTCGGATAACTAGATAAAATGTATTTTAAAGCACAATGACTTTGGATTAAAATGTACAATTAGACTATTTATCTAAAATGTATTACTTAATCACATATTCATACCTACAAGATGTTCATTCCTAAGTATTTGAGAATATATTTGTGCTCACAAGATTTCTGGAAAAAAGACATAAGTTATGTTTTACTGACTAATGTACTGAAATTGCAATTGTAACTAATTAGATAAAACATATCCTTTCTCTATTAGAGCACACTCTGAGATCATAAGAAACCAGTCATTCTCAAATGACCATAAACTAATATATTACTCCTTTAAATGATATCGCATAATATGTAAATGTTCTTAGCCTGTATTTAGCTTTAACACATTTTTGAAGTAGAGTATGTGCATTCAGGTATTCGTGTAATGTATGTGTTACCTTCGAGTTAGCTATTCAATGTAGTAATTTTAAATTCTACTTTATGTTTCTCAAATAACTTGGTAGAGACATGTCATAGCAAATTTCTTGTCATAATTCATGTACAGGATACTTTTGAAGAAATTAATTCTTAATACACAAACATAATAATTCCTGCACTTATTACTTAATATTTACAGATAAATAGAAAGTGTAAATATAATTACAATTTATCTCAATATGTGATTCTGCTTATTATACTAATTGAGTTTAATATGACTTTTATGTTTTGTAAGGTCATGTTTCAATTAATGACTAGACTAGTTTTAAAGGCTTTGTATCATATATCACATTGAAAGTTATTCAATGATGGGAGAAACTGTAATATCAAAGCACTTTTGAAATTATATTTTTATTGTAAGAAATATATATTTCAAGTTATGTTTCTATTACTAATGTGCTTAAAGAATATAAACTCTTTCAAGTAATTCACATCAGGCACAAAATAATAACTCTGTACTTATTCAAGATATGATGTTTAAATAATAGTAACTGAATCTGAAATGCTAAAAGCTTAGTAACCTTATTCAAGTCATCTGTGTATGCTACAGTATACATTATCTCATTAGCAATATGTTCATTGATATTTGAATTTGCATGAAATAAGAAATAACAGAATATTGTATTAGTTTTGATCTCTTCAAGCACATATTGTCATCTTTATAAAGTTTGAATAGAATACAGTATTTATTTAAACTCAGGATAAGATCTTATTTATTTTGGTTATCTCTGATTTTACAAGAAATAGTTTCAAAAGTTTGAAAAACTTCCACGCTAAAATTTCTTAACTACATCCTTACTTAAAAATCAGTATTAATGTAAACGTCTACTATGAGTAAGATGTCTTCAGGACACTAAACTTTGGAGCTCAGACCCACCTGCTTTTATCAGTCCTATTAGTAAATGACAGTTAATCTGACTGAACATCTTTATTCTGTCAGATTAGGAATGGTTTTCATTCCATGTCAGTTAAAGTGTTTATTGAAGATTAATTTTTTTCTAAAAATCTTATTCTTTCTCAGGCCTCAACTTAATTTTAATTTGTACTTTTTAATGGGAATTAACAATCTGTCATTAAAATATAGACTTTTTGAGAAGGTTGCACAAGATTTAAATAATATAAACACTTGCTACTATATCATTCTAACATCTTTAGCCAATGAGTAAGTAAGATGGACTTAACTTTTATTTCTTTAAATGTTAATGGTTTAAATAACCCAAGGAAAAGGTTTAATTTACTAAAGTACCCAAAATTAAATAAAGCACAAGTAGTCTTTATACAAGAAACTCACTTCAAAACAAATTATAGTTTTATTTGGAATCCAAATGAATACTAGAAACTTTCTAATTCTTCACACATTAAAAAAATAGATGATTTTTAACACTATGGAAGAAAACCATTATTTATCCTCAAGTTGTTTATAATTATGAAGACAAGGAAGGTCTTCTATCAATTATAATAATAAAATTTAGTAACATAATCTGGACATTACTTAATGCTTATTGGTTCCCCTGAATTGGAGTAAAACAATAAAAAAAATTAGAACTTATTACTAAAAATGCTAAGGGTAGTTTGATTCTAGGAGGAGACTTTAACCGTTTACTTAATGATTCAGAAACCTCTAACAAAAGACCTTTCCATATTACCTCTATAGGGAAAAATCTTAAAAATGGATAGATAACTCACAATTATATGATTTGTTTTATCTCAAAAATGATAACTCATTAGAATCTTCCCACTGTGATTTTAGACATAACACTCAGACTAAAATTGATAACATTTTTATATCTCAAGATCTGAAATCAAAAATGCCATACTTTACAATAACCTGTGTCCTCTCTCTGATCACAATGCACTTATTTTTAATCTTCAAATGGATTTTAAGAAATTGATGTTTACTAAAAGAATCCAGCCTACATTACTAAATTAAAATAGTTTAAACCTTGGTTAGACTCAGAAATAAAATATTTTTTTTATTTTTATTTATTTTTATTTATTTACATTTGTTGACCGGGCTAGTCTAGCTGGATACATATCCCTTTTCAGTAGAGGCCGAGAGGAGAAAGAAAAAAATAAGTAAATTAATACAATCAAATATTAATAAAAATTTAAATTACATTACAAATAACACATGAAAAAAAAAAATGTAATGTAGCGTTTCATTTTATAAAGTATAAAATAAAAAAAAAAAAAAAAATTTTAATGCTTTAGTAGGGTTCATGTGAAGTCAATCAAAAAAAAAAAAAAAACAAACACAATTAGGTTAGTTATAAGTTTGTTCATCATAAGATATAAGATATGGAAGCTGGGGAAAAAGGAGAACCAGGGGGAGGAGAGATGAAAAAAGAGAGATTCAACAAAGCTTTTGAGCAGGGCAAAAGCCGTATTATTTAAGGTGGTGGTCTTTAAGTTTTAAGATTGCAGAGGATGAGAGTGAGGTGGTGTATTGGAAGTTTGTTCAGATTTCTACCACAAACATTGGGAGAGAGAGAACATGCTGCTTTGTTATTAGAGGCAGTTGCAAGCAAGTTTATATTTATTAGCTGGTAGTGTAGAAAAGATTTATAAGGGGAGATCAGATTAGTAAGGGAGGGAGTATTAGAGGGGGGATGGTTTTTGATTTTGTGGCAATTGATTTGTTTTGTGTTTGGTTTTGTGTAGTTCTAACCATCAATCTTGTTTAAAGGTAAGAAGTAAGTGATGAGTTCTGTTCTGTATGGAGATTAATCTGTATTGTGGCTTGGTTATGTAGCTGGTTTTCAAGTTTGTTTGGATTATGCTTGAGATAGATTGGTGTAAATGGCAGAAGCATAGAAAGAAGGTGAGTCTGGGCTAATGGGTAGATAGATAGAGGTGTAAGAGGAGGAAGGGTTTTATTTTTATATTCTATTTTTTATTTTTATTTTTATAATATATTTAATAGTGACATTGGGCATGAGGTTATGGTCAATAGTATGGTCAAGTAGTTGGGCAAGTAGTTAGAATGCAGGTTCCATTGTCAGAGGTAATAGTGAAGTGGAACTGAGGAGATTTGGAGATTAGGGTAAAGAGTAGTAGCTTAGTTTCTTTTAGGGGGTTAAGAAGAAGGAAGTTGTGTGTGAACCAGTTCAACTGTGTTAAATACATTTTATTTTGTGTAAGGTGGAGAGGAAGAAAGAAGAGGCAGAGCAGATAAGAGTAGAGTCATCATTAGATATACAGGTAGAGATTATTGGAAAAGATGAAAAAGAGATCATTAATAAAGAATAAAGAAAGAAAGAGGCTGAGGATAGAAGAGGAGGAGGAACTCCAGTTACTGGGAGGTATGTGGATAGATTATTATCCCCCAGAACTGTGTTTGTTGTTTTCCAAATAAGATTTGAACCAAAGGAATTGCTTGGGCTGTTGGTGGGAGGTTAACACATTGATAAGTAGGTTATGATTGACCATATCATGACCTTTGGAAAGGTCAATAAATAGGGCAGCTGAGGGAGAGACAGTTATTGTTATTCTATTTTTTATAATCAGTAAAAGTAAAAAGGGCAAAAGAAGTGCTGCGAAAGGGCCTAAAATCATGTTGGGCAGTAGCAAGTAAGTTGTTTTGAGAAGGTGTGAGAGAAATTTTGGCTGATGGGGAATTTTTGTGATTTTTTTTTAGTGGGAGAGTAGGTAGTATAGAGAGTAGTTGGAGAGAGATCTCAGTAGATTTACCACCTTTGTACAGAGAGGGATTATGTGAGAATTTCAAATGAGGGGATGAGGCTTCAGGATAGAGATATATGGATTTGATAGAAACAGCTATGGTTTTGTTTGGGTCCTCTACCCAGGTATTATGCTGCTGGGAGGCAATCAAAGCAGAGGAGTGCAGGGTTTGAGTTTTTGAAGGAGTTTTGGATAAAGAGGATGGACAGAGGTTGCAGATATGAAGGGAGGAAAGGGACAATTTGTGTGTTGTTGGGGAGTGGGGGACATGGGAATTAGGTTTTGAGTTAATGTTTGAATAGTTTCAATGAAGTAATTGTTAAAGGCATTAGCTATTTGCAGAGGATTACTACTTGGAATAGCTAGCAGGGAAGGAGTTGTGGCATGTCCTGTTTGTGAAGTTTTTATTAATGCCATTTTAGAATTTTTAGAATTTGTGGGTGTGAAGTTTGGTCTGTGGTAGTTTAGTAGTTGTTTTTTTTGTTTTTTGCTTTTAGTTTTTTGTTTGCAGAGCTTTTTTGCTTAAAAGAAAGATTTTTTCTCATCTTTAGAGGTTCTCCATCTTCTTTTTATTTTTTTTTTGAAGAAACATTTTTTTTTTCTTTATTTTTGTGAGCCGTAGGGCTATTTTTGTCCTGATTCTAGAGGAAGCTGAAGTAGAGCATGTCATCTAGAGTAAGTAAATTCAAGAGAGATTGCATTCATTAATAGAGTTCTGTTTCTAGAAATAGTTCAGTTTTGATGAGTTTACATTCATAAAGTTGTTTAATAAAGTTCTCAGCATTTTTTTTGTGGTTTTTTAAGCGATGGGTGACAAAAAATTCCTTTTGTTTAGTGATAATTTTGTTTGTTTGGTATCTAAGTGAATGTGGGAGAGATCCTACAGGTAGGAGAGATCCTGGTTTATATTTATATCTGGGGAAGTATTTATATTTATTTTCTAGTGGGTTTGGTTTGTGGTGTGTAGTGGGGTTTTAATTAAGGGAAGAAAGTAATATT
This sequence comes from Protopterus annectens, assembly GCF_019279795.1. Lineage (NCBI taxonomy): Eukaryota > Metazoa > Chordata > Ceratodontiformes > Protopteridae > Protopterus > Protopterus annectens. The sequence continues at coordinate 820,999,726 of NC_056737.1, read as the reverse complement.
AAATATGGGTGTTAGAATTGTATAAGGTACAGGCCTAGAAAAATTCTAATTTAAAAGTTCTCTTCTAAATTGTTAGTTGTGGTAATTCTAGTGATGTATTACTGAGAAACAGCTAGCTAGACTGACAATATAGATTGCTTTAGGGATATTCAGGGATGGAGATAGTAAGCTTTGCTAATATTTGATTGGATGGAGGAGTTAAGAAGATCAGATTTGAACCAAGAGATCATGATGATGGTAAGATTTTTGAGATCAGATTTCAGATTTGAACAATATGTAGGAGGTTTATTTAAGGTCATGTCACGAAGGTCCATTTTTATAGATATAGCATGAAGAGGTTATAAGTAGAAGGATAAGGCAAGTTTAGCCAAGGAATCAGTTGATAAAGTTGATGCAAATATATAAGGAGAGAGAGAAATTGTGAAAAGCTAAAGGTAAGCATAATGAATGTAATGTTAGATGTCTAGAAGAGAGAGAGTTCTGAATTATGAAAGAAGAGGTAGCTTTATTAATGATGGATTCTGTAGATTGGTATTTGGTAAGAGTGGACCAGGATTGGGATGAATATCTCCACCTGAAAAGATGTTTATATTATTTATGTTAAAAAAATGGTAAGGGGAATTAAGGCGGGTGGGGATAGAGGTGGTTGAGGTACTTGGGAAGGGTGTCTGTGAGGTAGAGGTGTGGGTGCTGAGGTCTGAGGAAGCTTAGATGTGAGGCTGAGGAGGAGGAGTATGGGTTGAGGATAGAGGGAGAACAGGAGAGTTTAGAGAGTGGTGGAGTGAGTGCAGTGAGAGAGGTGGTGGATTTCCTTGATATAAATCTAACCAGTAAGGTAAATATAAATATAATAATTTATTTATTTATTTATTTTATTTATTTATTTTACATTTGTTTGCCTCACAGCAAAAGGTTCTCCGGTTCGATCCTCGGCTGGGGTGCCTTCTGTGAGGAGTCTGCATGTCCTCCCTGTGGTCGCGTGGGTTTCCTCCGGGTGCTCCGGTTTCCTCCCACATCCCAAAGACATGCTGCAGGTGGATTGGACACTCTAAATTGGCCCTAGGTGTGTGTGTGTGAGTGTGCCTTCTGTGGAAGGTTGGGCGCCGGGCTGGCAACTCGACACCGTAAAACTCCACTGCCATTCAATGTGCGGACAAGGTGATCCGCTGTGGCGACCCCTAACCGGGAAAAGCCGAAAGAAGAAGAAGAAGAAGAAGAAGATTTATTTTACATTTGTTGACCGGGCTAGTCTAGCTGGATATATGTCCCATTTTCAGTAGAGGCCCGGGGAGAAAAGCTTCATGTGCAAAACAATGTGAATAATACAATAGACAACATATGATAGACCAAAAATAGAATAGAAACAATATATAATAAAAAAACATTTAAGTATGGTCATAAAAAAGTCTACAGAATAATAGAAAAAACACAAATTTAAAATATGGTCATGAAAAAGTCTACAGAAGAATATATGCAATGTATATGATGGTAAAGCAGTTAAACAAAGATGATAATAAAGAAGTAATTGTGAAGAATTCAGTCACAGGATTCATAGTAAGCAGCTTTAGAAGGGAAGGGTAGCTGATGCAGGTGGTTGTAGTGAGAAGAAGCAGCAGTTAGTCAGGGATAATTCAGGAACATAACCAGTGTTTCTTGAGATGAAGCTTGAGCTTCTTTTTGAAAAGTTTATGAGAGCAGAGAGTAGTAAGTTCATTGGATAGAAGATTCCATAGCTTACCAGTGGTGTTACAGAAGAGGGAGTCACCTGCTACATTGTTAGCTGGTGTTAAACAGTAGGTTATTAGCAGAGCGTAAGTTTTTAGGATTATGGTAGAGGGTGAGTAGGCTTGAGAGTATAGGAGTATTAGAGGGTTGATACATTCTTTTATGGGCAATAGTAAGCTGTGAAAATGAAGATGCTGCAAAAATTCTAACCAATCGAGTTGTATAAGATTTAGACAGTGGTGAGTTCAGAAACGAGAGGCAGCAGCAAATCTGGCAATATTATTATAGGATACAGTCAGCTTGTGTATGTTGGTTTTAGAAAGGTTTGTATAGATGGGTGAGGCATAGAGTAGAGTAGAAATGAGATGAGTTCTGGCTATAGCAGTCCTGGCTGTTGGAGTAAGAAAGGGTTTGATTCTGTAGAGGGATCCAAGTTTCTTGTTGACTGTTTTTATTGTACTATTAATATGTGTCTCAAAGTTGAGGTTATTGTCAATAGTTATTCCTAGGAGCTTGGTAGTTGGGTCTGGAGGGATAACAGTGCCATTGTTAGATGTAAGTGTAAATTCTATGGGGGTGGACTTACGTGTTGGGGAGAAGAGTAGCAGTTTTGTTTTCTTAGGATTTAGGAGGAGACAGCGGTTTGTAAACCATTGTTCCACAGTGTTAAATGCATTCTGGGTTATGGTTTGCAGTTCAATTTGAGAGGTAGCTGAGCAGATAATAGTGAAGTCATCTGCGTACTGAATGCAGGTAGAATGAGGAATAGCTGAGTGAAGATCATTAATATAGATGGAAAATAGGAGTGGCCCTAATATGGAGCCCTGAGGGACACCAAGGGAGATAGGGAGGAGATTAGAAAGATTATTGTGCCAGAGAACTGCTTGTTTTCTGTTATTAAGGTAAGATTTGAACCAGTTGATGGTTAATGGGTCAAGGGACAGAGATTGCATGATATGCAAGAGCAGCTGGTGATGAACCATGTCGAAGGCTTTGATTAAATCAATGAATACTGCAGAGGAATGAAAGCCATTGTTACGATTATTGTTAATACAGTCTGAAAAAGATAGCAGGGCAGTGGTGGTACTATGGTAAGGTCTGAAGCCATGTTGACAGTTAGCCAGTAGCTTATTTTGGAGAAGGTGGTTTAGAAGTTGTTTCTGAATACATTTTCCCATAATTTTTGCAAGGGGAGAGAGCAAGGCTATGGGACGAAAATTAGAGAAATCATTTGAGTTCCCACCTTTGTGTAGAGGAATAATATAAGAAATGTTCCAGATGGTCGGGACATGTTCTTCACTAATGGTTCTGTTGATAAGAATGGATATAGGGTAGGCTATAGATTTGGCTCCTATTTGAAGGTATTCTGCTGGGAGTTGGTCAGCTGAGGGGGTGGAAGGTTTAAGTTTTATTAGAAGAGAGCAAATAGTAGAAGTAGACACTGGTTGCAATAGAAAGGAAGGAGGAGGATTTACAGAAGAATTAGGCAGGTTTGCAGTGTCTGGTGTAAGATGGCTAGCAAGAGATTGGATGGCATTGGTAAAGAAGGAGTTAAAGGAGTTGGCAGTGTGAATGGGATTATCTGGGTTGGAGCCTAGAGGGTTGGGGGTGACTGATTGTCCTGGATGAAGAAGTTTGTTAATGCTGTTCCAGAACATTTGAGGCTTATTAAGATGGGTTTGCTGTATTTGGAGGTAAAAGTTCTTTTTATCTAGCACTATGGCTTTTTTTGTATAATTTCTTAGTTGTCTGAAAATTAAGCGATCTAATGGGTTTTGGTAGAATGCCATTTCACCCAGGCTTTGTTTCTCAGATGGATTTTATGCCTTGAAGTGTTTGAGAGCCAAGGTGCAGGTTTAGCTTTACATCTAATAGCGAGTGGGGCATGGTGGTTCAGGATGGATAAGAATGTGGAATTAAAATATGCAACAGCTTCATCAAGTGGAAGATATTTCAGTGGTGACCAATTACATTGTTTAAGTTCCGTAAGGAATAGACCGTGGTTAAATTGTTTTTTGGAGCAAACAGTTCTGGCAATGTTGGGATGAGTAAGGTTGGTTTTAGATCTAATAAAATAGGTTAGGGAGTGGTCACTTAGATCATCTGGGAGGGTCCCTACTTTGTAGGTATGTAGAGGATTATTAGTAAGTATCCAGTCCAGGATAGTTTCTTTGTTGTTGGGTTTGTGAGTTCTGGTAGAGGAGTTAATAGTTTGAGTAAAGCCATGTAGGTTAATGTGGGTAGAAGGGTGTGAACTATTACAGGACTGCCAATCAATATTGAGGTCACCTAAAATTATAGTTTCCTGAGGAAGATTGATAGTAAGCCAGTTCAGGATATGTTCAAGGGTATTAATATTGTTTCCTGGTGGTAGGTATAGGCAGATGAAATTTATAGCTTTATTAGGGTTGACATGAAGTTTAGTGATAAGTAATTCAGCTTTGCTGTCTAAGCATGGGTTAAGGTCAATGGTGCTAATTTGGAGTTTGGTTTTGTAGAGGATTGCAACTCCTCCTCCCTTTTTGGTAGTACGGTAATTTCTAATGATATTATAACCAGGAGGGGTAACTTCATTATCTTTGATTGTGGGTTTACGCCAAGTTTCAGATAGGCATAGGATATCAAATTGGTGGACATCTAGTAGGGCATGGAGGTGTGGGATTTTATTATTAATGCTGCATATATTAAGATGTGCTATGAGGAGAGAGTTTGCTGGCTTGGAAGGGGTTATGGAGCTACTATTAATTAGAGTATATTTATCAGTGGTAGAGGTATGATTAGGACCAGGGTTAGGGTGAATGTCTCCATCTTGTAGGGAGTGAAGGTATGTAAAGTATTTATGGTAAAGTAGTTTGTAAGAATGGATAAGTATTTTTTTGTTATTGGAATTATATGTAATGGGTGCTAGTCTGTGAAATTTGGGAAGTATGTAGATGGGTGTGGATGTAATATTTAAAGAGATTGGAGTAATGGTAAGTGGTAATGTGGAAGTGTATTTTGTGGGAAAGGGGGTAGAGGAGTAAAGTGGTTGTTCATAAGAGGTTAAGAGATAGATAGTAAAAAGAGAAGGAAGTAGTGTGAGAATGAGAAGTAGTTGAGTTAGGAGGTGGGTATGAGATGTTGGCATTGTGGAGTGAAATAGTTGATAGTTGAATGTGTGGTGTGATAGGTAACTTGGTGTAGTGGTGAATGTAGTGTGGGAAGTGAAAAACAGAGTTAATTGGGGGTGGGTGTGACTAATACTAATGTGTTTTTACATAACAGTAATTATCTGGGATTCTCTGAAAGCTTATTTATACAGCAAAACCATTACATGGTTTAATAATAAAACAAAGGAATAGGAGTCTGAATTATCTAACTTACAAAAACAAATAACAATAATTACAATGATAATACAAGAATCTTGTCAGATAAGAAAAAAGAAATTGAATCTTTAAATAAAAGATATAACGACATTCTAACTCACAAAACTAATTTGGCTTTAGAAAAGTTAAAACTAAATTATTTCTCTGTGTCTTCAAAACATATGCACAATCTAGTAATGAGAGTAAAAAGACAATCCACTGAAAATAATATTGTGAGTGCGATTCATGAAGGGAGAAGTAATAAAAAAGTCTCTGATATAAGTGACATTTTGGATGCTTTTAAATATCTCTTTTCAGAACAGTACAAAAATAAAGATTCTCAACTTAGAACATCAGATTATGACTTGGACTTTTCCAAATTAAAAAAACCTACCAGAAAAATTAATTAATAATATCCAGAAACAAATTTTACTAAAATAAATTACTGAAAAAATTAAAGAAAGCAACAATAACAAAGCTCCAGGCATAGACGGTATTACTATTAATGAAATATATAAACTACTGCCATCCTCTGCTAAATCAGTCTTACATAAAGCACTGAATGAGTCATACTTACAAGGTATAATTCCACCTTCATGGAGGTATTCATTAACTACCCCTTATACTAAAAGAAAATAAAGATTCTAATCTTTGTAGTTCATATAGGCCAATTTTCCTGATTAATAATAATTATAACATTTTGTCTCTTTTAGTTAACAGATTTAAAAAATCACTAACATATCTTATCACTGAAAATCAAACAGGCTTTATTTACAATAGACATACTCAAGACAGCATTCAAAGAATCTTAACTACTATAGATATCTTAAATAGAGATAATAAAGAAGCTCTTATAATCTCTGTTGATATTGAAAAAGCCTTTGATTCATTAAATTGGAATTTTCTCTTTAAAATTCTTGAATCATACAAGTTTCCTATCCAGTTCATTACCTTTATAAAAAATATTTATAATAATAATCTAGCCTATGTAAAATTAGGATAATTTATGTCTGAATCTATTGAAATTACTAAAGGCACCAAACAAGGACGCCCAATGTCCCCAATTTTATTCACATTAGAAATAGAACCTTTCTCAATAGCAATCCAATTTAATAATAAAGGAATTAATATATATAATAAATTTGATTCTAAGATAATGTTATTTGCAATGATATCTTGCTTACTTTAATAAACTCAGTAGAATCCTTACAAGAATTAGACTTATTAGTTAAAAAAATTGCTGTATTTTAGGATTAAAAATTAGCAGTTCTAAATCTAATCACATACTATTAAATAAAAGAAAACTCAATGATACCAATAAATTAACTATAAATGAAATAATTGGGAAACAGTATCCTCTTTAAAATATTTAGGGATTGTATTATGTGAGAACATTGACTTAACCTTAAATACGAATTATAACATAATATTGTGAACATTTTAAAAAATCTTATCAAGAAATGGAATAAATTACACTTAAAACTTGAAGATAGGCTACAATTAATCAAAATGATTTTATTACCAAACATAAATTACATTGCATTATCTATTCCTATATTACCCAGTAAAAGTCTTCTGAGGGATATAAATAAAATACTCTTAAAATGTTTATGGTATCCAAAAAAAATAGCTTTATCAAATCATATTAGACCCTGGAAGCTTGCAGGAATAAATTTTCCAGATTTAGATTAATATATTAAAGCTTCTAACCTTAAAAACAATCTTAAATTGGATAGATCCAAAGTTTTCTTCAGCTTGGAAGTCTCTGCACACTACTATTATTCTAAATGAAAATAAATTAATAAAAAAGTACAACTTAGTGAACATAACAACAAACTTTGGTATGCACTTTGTGTTAACTTACAATATAAAATCATTAATCTCACAAATCTAAATTATATAAACTATATCTACAACACTTTTAGAAGTTTTGTCAACAACAATATTGATATTAAACTATGGATCCAGTTATTATTCCCATTTAAAATTACAAAAACTTTTTTAACAATATCAATACAGATGCGCTTAATGCTTAGGAAATGAAAAAGGTATGTGTTGGTATCATTGCACAATGAATTTAGTTAACATGGATAGACAAACTTTAATTAAAACATTTAATTTATCAAAGTCAGATTAGTTAGCTCTTAACAGCTTAATTCCATTTACTCAAGCTCTATGCAGAACAACAGAGAATTATTATTTTAAATCATTACCTAAATGTATACTTCTTATACACAAAATACTATATGGAGAATTTAACTGGAAGAATTTAATCTCAAAACTTTATAAAATCATTATTATTGATAAAACTACTCCTAACCAGAAATTTTGGAATTTTATTAATAAAGATCATACACTGTCTCTAACTCCTGAGAATAAAACTAATCTTCTACATTCCATTAAATTAACCTCCAATTTAAAAGTTTGGAAGTTTTTTCCTGGAAATTCTTGCATAGAGCTTTCTATACTCCTAATAAAATTGCTAAATTTAACATCACTAAAGAGGTAACATATTGGAGATGCTCTGTAAAATGTAAGGCTGATCGGTCTCATATTTTTTATGAATGCTCAATCATTAAGAAATTTTGGAATGAAATTGGAAATGTCCTTCAAGCTATCTTTACTGATTCCTTCATATTATCAAAATCTTTAATATTTTTGGATGTTAATGAATCTATTACAATGAACAACAAAATAAATATCTTCTCTGGACAATGTTGGCAGTAGCCAAAAAATGTATTACAAGAAGATGGAAATTGTCCTCCATTCCAACCTTTGAAGACTTCATAATTTTACTGGACGAAGTAGCTCTAATGGAAATAAAAGTCAAAGAACTAAGTATTTTTCCCAGAAAATGGACTAATAATCCTTGGGAGAAAGTCCTCTCTCTTATTAAGACAATGAATTCAGATGTATTATCACCTATTTAATCAATTGGAAACAAGAAATACTGGAATTACATAACCTTACTTATATGTTAATATTATATTGTTAATCTCTTATCCTTTGATGTTGAGGCCTCAGTAAAAATTGTACATAGTTTATCAATAGTTGTCATTTAAATTGTAAACATTTTTTTTATTTTTATTTATTTATTTTTTTATATTCTTGGAAAATTTAATAAAAAAGTTTGAGTAAAACAAGAATGTATGCAATAATAATGCTTAATTGTACTGTGTTGTTTATTATAAATAATTAATTGTATGCACACATATTGCACACACACACACACACACACACACACACACACACACATATATATATATATATATATATATATATATATATATATGTGCGCGTGTTTGTGTATATGTATATAAAGTACATACGTACAAAAGCGTGTGTGTGTGTGTGTGTGTGTGTGTGTGTGTGTGTGTGTGTGTGTATTTAAACACAGTTAAGTACTTGTGATTTCCTTTTCTTAGTGTTTTTAAAGCAAGGGAAAATAGTCAATGTATGTTAAAGTCAATTCAGCTGTATATTATGGTTGCCATTAATTGTCAAATTTCCTTTGTGGCTACAAAATGCTCACATAATTTAACAATGTAAGGACTGGCTCAAAGTCAGTAGGAATCTCTTACAATTTATATGCATGTACAAGATATGCATCTCCCTCTGGAAGGATGTCACAAAAAACCCATAAAAGACTTTTTTTAATGAACAGTATCAGTGCACCTAGTTGATAGGGTTGCCACCTTACTCTTTTTGCAGTTATGACCTGTGTGTGTGTGTGTGGGGGGGGGGGACTTGAAAATAGTAAATGCATTAATACTTTACAAGAAAATAATATTTTCTGACTTTTCTCTAAATGTCACAGAAATCTTTGACACTACATTTAAGTTGTCTTAACAAATAAACTGCATTTAAAGCTTAGTATTTCAATACTGTTTGCTGCTTATATAAATTTGTCAGAAGAATTGACAATTGCCTTTAAAATCCTAACTGATCTTTGTTTTGCTATGAAAGGGGAGTGTTAAGTTCTCCTCCCCTATGCAATAAAAACAACAGAAAACAGTTTCACAGCTTTCTGTGTTTATTTATATCAGCTGCTGTGTTCCTGTCATTAGCAGGATTAGTTGTCCATCTAAGATTAACAGCAATATATGACAGTTAAACTACAGATTTAACTACGTCTGTGGCTTGCCATGCCGGTGGAGACAACGTTCTCTGCAAAGTATGTGAGAAGTTGAGTGAAAAAAAAAGTAGGCAGGCTTTCCCTTCCTTTGACTCCAGTGCAAGGAAATAAAATTGTTAAAAAGTACACACAGGTTTCTGGTACCTACACAATGCTGGAACCATATTGTAGGGAAAAAAGAAACCTAAATATTGAGTTAAACTGTATGAGAGGGTGCACTTTTCCATTAAATAAATAAATATTTACTGCAGACATAGTGGAAAAATTTTAGATTGGAAGTCCCTCCCTTTCAATTCTGAGCTGTCCATTGCAGTGACATTTTTAACACCTCTGCAGTAGTGTTGGGGAAGGGGACTGTCAATTCATGTTGGACTACAAAAGAACACCTAGAACAAAGGCCTCCAATTTAGTTACTTCTCTGGCTGCAGCTGAATAACTTCAAAGTATAGTGTAATAGAAGCTCTGAGCAAAACATAAATGTGGGTGATTAGCAACAGAAAAGAAGCAGCCATCTTACAGAAGGAACACAAATCGACAGTGAGTCATACATTTCCCATTATATGTCAATGGCATGATAATTCACATTTAATTACTTATGTCTGGCATGAGTCATAGAAAGAAGACTTGAAATGCTTTATGGGAAAGAGAAAGGGTTGAAGAAGATGACATTGATATATCAAGCCCTTCAGTAGCCATGTTGTGGTAAACAGGCTAAAATTACAGATAAAACACTTGTAGTGATTTTAAGGTGTTACAGTGGGTCTGGAAACAAAGATAGATTGAAAAAACATATTTTTTTAGTTATAGGGTGGAGTTTTCCTTTAAGCTGACATATAGTCTAACTAAGTAGCCAGTATTTTTCGAACTGTTGCATATATATTTAGCAAACAGGTGTGGCTTCAGTCATTTTTGGAAATGAAGAGACTTTTTGAGATAAAACATTCCTGGTGGCAAGGGCTATTTCATTAAATAATTTAGCCTTTTAGCATTGCTCTCCACTGTCTCTGCTTGCTTGTTTGTTTGTTTGTTTGCTTGCTTGCTTGTTTGTTTGCTTGTTTGTTTATTTTTATTAACCAGTATAGTCTAGCTGGGTTGTTGCCCATTTTCAGCAGAATCCCAGGGAAAAGTCCAAATAAACTGCATTAATAATAAAAGAAAAAAAATTAACCGTAATACACAAAAAAATATATGAGATAATAGATACAGTGACAATGATAATAACACACAAAGAATAGAAATGTACCAAAAATAAATAGCTACAATGTTAACTATGGCAGAAATTGTAATAATAAGGGTGGGTAAGCATTTTAAGTTAATGGTTAATTGCAGAACTTCCCTAATTTTGCTTCATAGATTTTGCCTATCTCTCCTAATAGTTTTGATTTTCTGACAAAAATCACTGAAGATGTCTATAATGCAAGCCATTAGTTTCATAATTTTATTTTTCAGAAAATATGTGTTGCTCTATTAACTTAGTAAGTGAATGAGGGTAATATTTAAAAGCGATTTTGGGCCATTGACCCCCATTATTTTTGATGTATTATTGATTCTTGAGCACATAATCACAGAATTATAGAATCATAGAATGTATAAGGCAAATGGGCAATGTGGCCATTTATGCCTTGCCAGTACCCTCTCTTAGACCTTACCTTCATTTTCAAAGAACAATAGACCAGTCCTACCTTATAATAGGGGTGATTTTATGAATACTCATCCAGTTGTCTAATTTTGTCTTACAGGAAGGTAGTATGTCACATTGCTTTTCGGGGTGGGGGGGTGCCCCAGAAAAGTGTAGTCTCCAAATAAATCTGTTCCTCCACCATTATTTGGTTAACCAAACAAAGAAGTTGAGAGCTTTACATTCCAATGATTATTTTAGATTATGTTGTGCTAGACCTATGGTAGGATAGTAACAATTGGGTAAGGATGACTGAGCAAGAGCACTGGGAACTCTCCATAATGTTTAACAGAAATATGAAGATGTTTTGAAAATTCATCTGTGCCACCTAAATGACATTGATTTGTATTTCTGTGGTGAATGGTTTTATTCATTTTATCTTGATGAGAGTAGTATTGTTTTAAATATTTTCTCAATACACTTCTTAGTCCCCATGGCAGTACAAATTCCCTGTACCCTTTACCATACATGATGGATGGATGGATTTACCTTACATAGAAACAAAACCTGATGAGTTTGCATGGTGCATGCAACTAGAGCAAACACTCATGCAAAATGAGATGGAATAAATGGTATGCTATTTAGAGTGGTTAAATTACTGCCAGGGAAGCCTTTTCTCCCAAGTCATATTTATGTATGTATGGATGTATGTATTTATTTCACATTTATAGATAAGACAGACAGAGATAGTCAGACAGACATATGAATCGATATATAGACAGTGGGTTCAACTCAGAGTATGAAGAAAGACTCCCACGCAAATACTAATACGATTAAATGACATAGAAATGGCATTTATCGTTATCAATAAGGATTTGGCTTACATGAGTTCTAAAGTGTTGGTCATCAGAAGAATAGTAGGAAGGCTGAAAGTCCACAAATTTTATAACTGACATGCTGTTTGTTCCCAGAAATAAGAAGCTATTTAAAACAAGCATACCTCTCAACTTCTGATCACAAAAAAATCTGGAAAAGACCAAAAATAATAAGGGGCAAAAGAATAAAAAGAGGGACAAATTTTAAATGTTGCTCTTATAAACTTACAAAGTTACAAAATTAAAAGGTTGTGTGTTTCCATTCATTTTCTGAGGATATGAAGTCTGAATCTCAAGTATCTTTCATTATTTAGTGAACTCAGCCCTTATTGATTTGCCTGAAACATCCAGAAAACCATAAATTTTATGAGGCACAGACCAAAATATGAGGCAAAAATCTGGACAGTCTGCACATCTATCAAGCTTTTATAGCAAGAAATTTGGACAAAGTCATAACTAAAAGTGGGACAGTTTTTAAATATTTCTCTTACAAAGTTGGAAAGTTGATAGAATAGCAGGTTTTGCTTTAGCATGAATTTTCTGTAGAGTATGAAGTCTGAAACTCAAATGCCTGTAATTATTTTATAACTTCAGTCTTTAATGATTCGCCCCTAATTTGCCAGAAAATCACAATTTTAGGAAAAACGGACCAAAAATGCAAGGCAAAAATCTGGACGTTCTGCAAAAATCTGAACAGTTGAGAGGTATGAGTCATTTATCTGGACAGTTGGGAGATATGTCCAAGATACCCTTTTGAAGTTGAGATTTAATGTGCTACTGCAAAAGTGTATGTACATAAAACAGTACTAGCATTCCAAATATTTAGTATTGGATAAAAAGATTCTAGATATGTTGTGTGCCTCACAGGCAAAGACATCTCTTGCTTGATTACTGGACTGCTATAAAGGGATGTGAGCAATTCGATGAGGGACCATTTTATACTCCTGCCAGTGGGAATGTCTGCTTTCTCCCCCCACTTGAAAGATTCTTGAGTAGATATCACTGAAGTTTGTAGATAAACATATGAAAGGGGCTTTACCATTAACTTAAAAGGCTTCCCCAATCCTGCCCTTCTGCATGAAAAGGACTGGATTGCAGTTTATGCAGTGCAGTTTGGAAGAAGGTGCTCCTTCATCCAGGGGTCCTGCTCAGATCCTCTCGGGAATGGGAATGGACATGGTCTATGGGTTTCAACATTCCTAGCTAGAGAATGGGAAGTGACATGTCATTCTTATAGGAAGAGATGTATCTGGGGAAAAAACGAGAGAACTGACTCAGCTTTAGCCATAGGTGCTTATTTACTGTGCCTTGCTGTTCCCTGTTTTAGTAACATGGAAGTTTGTCCATAAACATAACTTTACTGTCTGCATCCAAACACTTAGTCTGGGATCTTTGTGCACGACAGCAATGTCAAGAACCAAGTCAGCAAAACAGAGCTTGAAGTGAAGGCATGAATGTGGCTAAAAACAATATGTAAATTCATGTTTTCCATTCTCTTCACTGGAAGACTGGGAGCAGAACACTGGTAAACTGGGAAGGAGTATCTCTAGGAATGTTACAAATGGGAGGAGAAATGAATGAATGACTGGTGCCGGGAGGGTCTCACTTAAAATGACGTTAAAGGGCCAGTGAAGAAAGCTCCATGGATAATCTCATTATATTCAAATATCCACTTAAGGAGTCAGTCTAGGATCCTATGGAGACTGAGGCACTGGACACTTTGGAGCAGCCCTGGGCTTTTCAAGAGCTCTGTCCGAAGTTGGCTGTTAAGAATCATGGATTGTTTTTATATGTTCTATTTTCTCTCAGTGAGTAAACTAAATATAAACTTTATTCCTTAAAGTAATAATAATAAAAAAGTCATTAGATGCTTACTCGCATTCCTGCCTTATGGTACACCAGGCAGTGGCCCTTTATAACTTAACTATAGAGAAAAACACTGAGTTTGAACCGTGTTGATAATAATACTGCCAAACTTAATTCAAGATAATTAAAAGCAGCAGAACATTGATATATTTTTTGAAATGTGCATTTCCGTTACTGTTGTACCAAAGTGTTAATGAGTGTGAGGGAATGGCTGTGAGAATGAAAGGGAGGAGATTTTCACCATCGGAACTGTATCCACTAATAATGTAATGTTAGTTAGTACTAGTAAAACAGTAAGGAAGACAGGCAGGGTGGATGTCATCTGATTATGGCTACTTAAATGTAAACTGGTTAAAACTAAGTAATTAAACTAGTCCACAAAAGTGTTGCACTAGGAATGACACAGGCAGGTAAAATCTGTTGCAGTTTATTCCAGAAATAAACAAGGATAAGTGCCTTCGCAAAAAAAAAAAAAAATACTGTGAAATCGCTTATCCTTGTTAATTTCTGGAATAAACTGCAACAGATTTTACCTGCATGTGTCATTCCTAGTGCAACGCTTTTGTGAACTGTGTTTATAGATTTTTTGGCTGTTTGTTGCACTTGGCTTACCTGAATTGTGTGCAGCTGGGGTTCTGCTAAGTAATTAAATGAAGTAATTACTGAGAGTCCATCCCTAAAACCTGATAGTGTTGTATTGTTTGTTCTTTCCCGTTTCATCCCCCAGCAGTTAGAGATTACACCGTTTAATCTTGACCTTGTTGTTTTTAACCCCAGAGACACCATGATTCCTGGTAACCGAATGCTGATGGTCATTTTATTATGCCAAGTTCTACTAGAAGGTGCTAATCATGCTAGTTTAATACCTGAGAAGGGAAAAAGAAAAGTTTCCGAAACTGGGGGCCAGTCTGCACCAGGAGCAGGAGGACATCACACAAGGCAAAGCCATGAACTCTTACGTGATTTTGAAGCTACCTTGCTGCAAATGTTCGAAATACAGAGGCGACCCAGGCCCAATAAATCGGCCATCATCCCCAGTTACATGTTGGATCTCTACAGACTGCAGTCCGGGGAGGAGAACATCAATGAAATCAGCCTTGAATACCCCGAGAAGATGGCCAGCCACGCCAACACAGTGAGGAGTTTCCACCACGAAGGTATGCCATAGCCTCCAGTGCTGTGAGAGATGTCATAGTGCGTGTCACAGTGCATGTTTCAGTGGGCTGTAGGGCACATAATGCCAGTTCATAATATCACTTGTGTGGTCACAAATTCTTAGGATTAAACAGTTAAGCAGGGTTCAAAGCACTGTAGTTCCCCAGTCACTCATGAATTGGCTGGGGATGTACATTTGACACCCAAAACAGTGACAAGTAAATGCCTTGTCTTTCACCAACTTTTTCTTCAGTATAGCCTTCATTTGTATAGAGTAAGAACTACTAAAATGAAGTTATAATTTATTGATTTATCTTTATTTTGATTTCAATGTCATTATACCTCTCAACTGTACAGTTTTTCATAGTATGTCCAAATTTTTACCTCATGTTTTTGGTCTGTTTGTCAATAAAATTGTAATTTTCTAGCAAATTATTTAGGATTAAAGTCAGAAAATATTGACATGCAATTGAGATTCAGACTTCATACCCCTCAGAAATTTTATGCTAATGCAAAACCAGTTGTTCTATCAACTTTCTAAGTTTGTAAGAGCCATATTCAAAACCTGTCCCCATTTGTGGGCTTTTGTCCCTCGTTATGTATGGCGTTGTCCAGATTTCCTGCCCTAAGAGGTTGAGAGGTATGTACTAGATTGTCTTTCATTTTTTTACAAGTGAGCCTAATTTGTTCTTAGGTGTTGCAATCGGGTCTGTAAGAATCCCCTTTACAGCTGCAAGTCACGGTAGGGATGTGCACCTATGGTACAGTGCTGTGCATTTGAAATTTCATTACACTGGACAGTCTATAAACAACGCTGAACTTGAATTGTGGTACAGCAACTTCTCAGCATTTAAGGTCAGCAGAGTGAAGGGTTGTTAGATGGTGTGGGTGACTATTTTTGGAAAAAGACTTTAGTGGTTTCTTTGATCCAACAGGGGTGGGCACATGAAACGATGTGAATGTATCATGTTTCCTCCTACAAGTGTCCCTATCTTGCTATGGCAAATGCAACTAAGCATTTTGTTTGCATGCCCTATTGGTGTAATGTTTAGGAGTGGCGGCCTAGATTCTAAACATTAATTGCGCCATTTCTTGGAACAGCTTTACAAAAACTATAGCTTCTTCGGCAGTCGGTGTTGTATGTTAATATCATACGGATTTACGATACAAACCAAACGGCAATGTCAAAACCTGCTTTCATTCACACAGCTCTTTGGCTTAAGTAACACCGCAAAGTCTTTTTACAGTATCCGAAATTTACCTACTGTAAGCTTACGTTTTCGAATTAGCATATTGAATGCAAGCATTTTGTTGTGTTTGAATTTACCTAATTAGACATTTAGATTTTATTATTTTATTTATTATTTTTTGGTGACTAAGCGATGTTATTCCGCAACGTTTCCCCCAGATTTGGGCATACATTTAAAGATAATATTGTGATGACACAAATTGGTCAGATCATCAACAAGTAAGTTACGAGTCCTCATGATGTGCACTTTTTTCTTTCGTTTTTGCAGAGCATTTGGAGACAGTGCCAGGGTTGATGGATGACTCCAAACTTCGCTTCATTTTCAACCTCAGCAATATCCCTACAAATGAGGAGATTCTTTATGCAGAACTGAGACTTTACAGGGAACAGACAGAACATATTTTTAACTGGGAAGAGGGGTTTCACAGAATCAACACTTATGAGGTCATGAAGCCACACAGTCCAAATGGACAACTGATAACCAGACTGTTAGACACCAGGCTGATTCATCAGAACGTTACTCAGTGGGAAACATTTGATACAACTCCTGCAGTTTTTCTATGGACTAAAGAGCAGCAGCAAACCATGGAATAGTTGTTGAGGTGATCCATGTCAACTAAACGTATCAGGGCAAACATGTCAGGATTAGCTGATGAGTACCTCAATGGGATTCAGACTGGTCCCAGCTGAGACCTCTTTTAGTCACTTTTAGCCATGATGGCAAGGGTCATTCACTGACCAGAAGAATGAAAAGAAGCACCAAGCAACAGAGGCCACTTAAGAAAAATAAAAATTGCAGGAGGCATAATCTTTATGTGGATTTCAGCGACATAGGTTGGAATGACTGGATTGTGTTGCCAATGGGGTATCAGGCATTTTATTGCCATGGGGACTGCTTCTTCCCCTTGGCTGATCATCTGATTTCAACCAATCATGCAATTGTCCAAATTTTGGTTAACTCTGTGAACTTTAACATTCCAAAAGCGTGCTGTGTACCAACAGAACGGAGTGCTATCTCCATGCTTTACTTAGACGAAAATGACAAAAGTAGTTCTAAAAAACTATCAAGAAATGGTAGTGGTGGGGTGCAGATGACATTGACTCCACAACTTTTTTATTGTGCCTGGACTTTTAAAAACAACTTTCTCCTTGACCTTATTTATGTGGAAATTTTTTGACAATATGATCATATATTTTGACAAATATATTTATAACTCCATATTAAAATAGAAAATAAAAGGTCATTATTTTAAATATAAATTTTTGTTTAGAATGTCTACAGTTTATGTACTGTATTATTTACAGTAAGGTTTGGTTTGCTACTTGAGCTCATTAGTGCATTTATATCCCGCCACAGAACAAAAGCCTCACCCTATTTAAGTACATATGCATAACTATGAAGCAAACAGGGCTCCATGGTTCTAGAGAATTGTTTTCAAATAAATTGTTTTTTAGCTTAAGGGAGTTAATTAGACAGTGAGTGATAATTATTCTGAAATGCACATGAAAAGGTGAAGACAGCTGTCTTAGTTCCTTGAAAAGGAGATGTTTGCTACAGACTACAGTTTTGGGGGAAAGGTTGTTGAGATTCATGTAAGAGGCTGTGTATAAAATGTATTCTGAAGAGCTAAGATGGTATGTGAATTTCTTAAAGGAAAAGTCCACCTTAGAACTCAAAAAAACATATTTTTTTTCATTGTATCTTTGTTTTTGAGCTATTTTAATGACTCAAAATCACTCCAAGTGCATCTTTTACAATGTGTTTATCTCATAATGGCGGATGATGGGGCCTGCCTTGGTAAAGTGAATGTCCTGCTTTCATTTCTTCTTCCCAGAATGCATTCCAAGTCCTCTTTATATGACTCATGCTAGACATAAGGAAGTGGTGCTATTTTCTCATGGCATTAAGATTGAATGGCAGGACTCTGAAGCACTATCATATAAACACACCTTCTGTAACAGAGCTGCTTCTATGTTTACCTGACTGAGCCTCATTTATGTGTCTGTAAGAGCTTGTTCTATGCTATAAATAGCTGTTAGCTACTTGCAACACAAGAAATTACATACATAAGTGTTTTTTGTAAGAGGAGTCTTTTGTAGTCATAAAAGATTTGACAAACCCTCCCCCACACTCTCATACTGAGGTGTGAAAATTCTCACTGCAGCAAATGATTCTTGCTGTACATTTACAAGTGGTAAGTAGTAGGACACTAAACTTAGCCTGTCTGCTACTTCACAATGCCTTCAGTGGGAAGATTTTTCTCTCTCATAAATGATGCAGAATTAAAATGTGCTTTACTAGTACCTCAATTATTTCTGTCATGTTCACCCTCCTTTTTTTAGTATTTCATATTTATTTATACTTTGATAACCAGGAAAGTGAACTGATCCCAGACCCTTTTCAGCTACTACTTAGGCTACATTGGAAAAGATAATAAGTATTAAATGCATTTAGCAATACAAAGAAAAAATAGTGACATAAAGACATTGACCAAGACTGCATGTGCAACACACAGCCAGTGTGTGACAGTGACCAAGTAAATTATTGAGCAGCATTTACTAGAATGTATACATTAATAATGCTTAACTATAGTAGGCCGCGGTGGTGCAGCGGTTAGCATTGTGGCCTCATAGCAAGAGGTTCTCCCATTTGATTCTCGGCTGGAGCTCCTTCTGTGTGGAGTCTGCATGTCCTCCCTGCGGTCAAGTGACATTAAAGACATGCAGGTAGGTGCAAACATGAATGGGTGAGTTTTCTTTGAAGGTTGGGTGTCAGGCTGGCAACTCGACACCATAAAAATCCACTGTCAATCATTAGTGGACCGGATTTCTGCTGTGGTGACCACTACCCAGGAAAAGCCAAAAGACATTACTAATAATGCCTAACTGTACTATGTTGTTTATTATAATTAATTGTATGCACACATATTGCACACACACACACAGATATATATATATATATATATATATATATATATATATATATATATATATATATATATACACACACATACACAGTGTGTGTGTTTGTGTATATGTGTATAAACTGCATGCGTACAAAAGCGTGTGTGTGTGTGTGTATACATTTAAACACAGTTAAGTACTTCTGATTTCATTTTCTTAGTGTTTTTAATGGAAGGGCATATAGTAAATATATGTTAAAGTCAATTTATCTGTATATTATAGTTGCCATCAATAGTCACATTTCATTTTTGGGCTACAAAATGCTCACACACTTTAACAATGTAAGGACTTGCTCAAAGTCAGTGGGAATGTCTTACAATGGATATGCATGTACTAGATATGAATTCCCCTCTGGAAGGATGTCACAAAAAACATAAAAGACCTTTTTTATGAACAGTATCAGTGCACCTAGTTAAGAGGGTTGCCACCTGACTCTGTTGGCAGTTCTGGCCTGTATCTGTGGGGGAGGGGGCTGAGAATGGTAAATGCAGTGATACTTTACAAGAAAAAATATTTTCTGACTTTTCTCTAAATGTCACAGACCTCTTTGATACTACATTTAATTTATCTTAACATATAAACTGTTCTAAATAACATTTAAAGCTTAGCATTTCAATACTGTGTTGCTGCTTATGTAAATTTGTCAGAAGAGTTGACAATTGCCTTTAAAACTCTGACTGATCTATTTCCTTTGTTTTGCTATGAAAGGGGAGTGTTAAGTTCTCCTCCCTTCTATAATAAAAACAATGGAAAAGAGTTCCACAGTTTTCTGTCTGTATATCAGCTGCTGTGTTCCTGTCATTGGCAGGATTAGGTTCATAGGTTCATAGATTAGTACTAAGCTAACTGCCCTTGTGAGCCATTTTAAGCTTAGCCAATTATCCCTTGTGAGATTCAAACCCTGCACCTTGTGTTTGTAAGGCAAACACCTTAACCATTAGGCCACCCTCCCAACCCCTAATTGCCCTTATAAGATTGACAGCAGTACCTGACATATTAAACTACAGATTTAACTGTATCTATGGTTTGTCATGCAGGTGGAGACGAATTTGTCTGCAAAGTACATGAGAAGTTGAGTTAAAGTAGGTGGGCTTTCCCTTCCTTTGACTCCATTGCAACAAAATAATAGTTTTAAAAAGTACAAGCAGGTTTTTTGTGCCTACAAATTGGTGGAGCCATATTGTAGGGAGAAATGAAACCTAAATATTGAGTTAAACTGCATGAGAGGGTGGAGTTTTCCTTTAAATAAATAAATCTTTACTGCAGGCATACAGGAAGATATTTAGATTGGAAGTCCCTTCCTTTCAATTCTGATCTGTCCATTGCAGTAACAGTTTTAACACCTCTGCAGTAGTGTGGAGGGAGGGAAATGTCACTTCATGTTGGACTACAAAAGAACACCTAGTACAAATGCCTCCAATTTTGCTACTTCTCTGGCTGCAGCTGGATAACTTCAAAGTATAGTGTAAAAAAAGCTCTGAGCAAAACATACATGAGGGAGATTAGGAACAGAAAAGAAGCAGCCATCTTACAGAAGGAATACAAAATGACAGTGAGTCACATGTTTCCCATTATATGCAATGGCATGGAAATTCACAGTTACTTCCTTGTGTCTGGCATGAGTCATAGAAAGAAGACTTGAAATGCTTTATGGGAAAGAGAAACGGTTAAAACAGAAGAAGATCATATTGATATATCAAGCCCCATCAGTAGCCATGTTGTGGTAAACAGGCTAAAATTACAAACAAAGCACTAGAGTAATTTTAAGGTGTTAAAATGAGTCTAGAAACAACGATATACTGAAAAAAACTTATTTTTTTGTTACATGGTGCAGTTTTTCTTTAAGCTGATATACAGTCTAAGTAGCCAGTATTTTTCGAACTGTTGCATGTATATTTAGCAAACTAGTGTGGCTTCAGTCATTTTGGAAATTAAGAGACTTTTTGACGTAAATCATTCTTTGTGGCAAGGGCTATTTCATTACTTTAGCCATTTAGCATTGATCTCCACTGTCCCTGTTTGCTTGTTTGTTTGTTTGCTTGCTTGTTTGTTTTTATTAACCAGGATAGTCTGGCTGGGTTGTTGCTCCTTTTCAGCAGAATCCCCGGGAAAAGCTCAAACAAACTGCATTAATAATAAAAGAAAAAAATCGAATTAATGCACAAGAATATATGACATAGTAGATGCAGTGACAGTGATAATAGACAAAGAATAAAAACGTACCAAAAATAAATAGACTACAACATTAACTATGACAGAAATTATAACATTAAGGGTGGGTAAGCATTTTAAGTTAATAGTTAATTGCAGAACTTCCCCACTTTTGCTTCATAGATTTTGCATGCCTGTCCTAATAGTTTTGATTTTCTGACAAAATCACTGAAAATGACAGTCAGTCTATAATGCCAGCCATTAGTTTCATAATTTTACTTTTCAGAAAGTATGTGTTGCTCTACGAATTAGAGTAATATTTAAAAGTGATTTTGGGCCTTTGACCCTCATTATTTTTGATGTGTCTCTGATTCTTGAGCACATAATCACAGAATTATAGATTCCTAAAATGTATAAGGCAAATGGGCAATGTGGCCATTTATGCCTTGTCAATACCCTCTCCTAGATCTTACCTCCTTTTTCAAAGAAAAATAGACCAGTCCTACCTTATAATGGGGGGTGATTTTATGAACACTCATCCTGTTGTCTAATTTTGTCTTACAGGAAAGGTGGTATGTCACATTGCTTATTGGGGAGGGGTGTGCTCCAGAAAAGTGTAGTCTCCAAAAAAATCTGTCCCTCCACCATTATTTGGTTAACCAAACAAAGAATCTGAGAGCTTTACATTCCAATTATTATTTTAGATTATGTGATGGTAGACATACTGATAGCATAGCAACTACTGGGTAAGGAAGACTGGACCAGAGCACTGAGAACTCTCCATAATGTTTAACAGAAATCTGAAGATGTTTTGAAAAATCATCTGAGCCACCTAAATGACATTGATTTGTTGTGCTACAGTGAATGATTTTATTATTATTATTATTATCTTGATGAGAGTAGTATTGTTTTAAATATTTTCTCATTACACTTCTTAGACCCCATGGTAATACAAATTCCTTGTACTATTTACCTTACATGATGGATGGATGGATGGATGGATGGATGGCTGGATGGATGGCTGGATGGATGGATGGATGGATGGATGGATGGCTGGATGGATGGATGGATGGATTTACCTTACATGGAAATGAAACCTTATGAGTTTTCATGGTTCATGCAAATAAATCAAACACTCATGCACAATGAGATGGAATAAATGGTATGCTATTTAGAGTGGTTAAATTATGGGGTGAGAAGTCTTTTCTCCCAAATCATATTTATGTATGTATGTATGTATGTATGTATGCATGTATGCATGTATTTATTTCACATTCATAAATAGACGAACAGACAAAGATAGACAGACAGATAAATCGATAGATAGACAATGGTTTCAACTCAGAGTATGAAGAAAGACTCCCACACATATATTAATATAATTAAATGACATAGAAATGGCAGTTATCGTTATCAGTAAGGATTTGGTGTACATGAGTTCTAAAGTGTTGGTCATCGGAAGAATAGTAGGAAGGCTGGAAGTCCAAGAATTTCATAACTGGCATGATGTTTGTTCCCAGAAATAATAAGCTATTTAAGACAAGCATAGCTGTCAACTTCTGATCACAAAAAAATCTGGATAAGACCAAAAATAATAGGGGGCAAAAGTTCATAAATAGGGACACATTTTAAATCTTGCTGCTATAAACTTACAAAGTTACAAAAGTAAAAGGTTGTGTGTTGCCATGCGTTTTCTGAGGATATGAAGTCTGAAACTCAAGCACCCTTCATTATTTAGTGAACTCAGCCCTTATTGATTTGTCTGAAACGTCCAGAAAACCACAAATTTTATGAGGCACAGACCAAAAATATGAGGCAAAAATCTGGACAGTCTGCAAACATATCAACCTCTTATAGCAAGAAGTCTGGACAAAGTCATAAATAAAAGTGGGGCAAAGCCCAGAAATAGGGACAGTTTTTAAATATTGCTCTTACAAACTTAGAAAGTTGATAGAATAACAGGTTTTGCATTGCATGAATTTTCTGTAGGGTATGAAGTCTGAAATTCAAATGTCTGTAATTATTTTCTAATTTTAGTCTTTAATGATTCGCCCCTAATTTGCCAGAAAACCACAATTTTAGGAAGAATGGACCAAAAATGTGAGGCAAAAATCTAGACATTCTGTGAAAATCTGAACAGTTGAGAGGTGTGACATTTATCTGGACAGTTGGGAGATGTAAGCCCAAGATACCCTTTTTGAAGTTGTTAAGATTTAATATGCTACTGGCAAAGTGTACGTACATAAAACAGTACTAGCATTCCAAATATTTAGTAGTGGATAAAAACATTTCCAGATATGTTGTGTGCCTCAAAAGCAAAGACATCTTTTGCTTGATTGCTGGACTGCTGTAAAGAGATGTGAGCAATTTGATGAGGGGCCATTTTCTACTCCTGCCAGTGGGAATATCTGGTTTCTCCCCCCACCTGAAAGATTCTCGAGTAGATATTACTGATGTTTGCAGATAAATGTATGAAAGGGACTTTACCATTAACTGAAAAAGACCTTCCCAATCCCACCCTTCTGCATGAAGAGGACTGGATTACAATTTATGTAGTGCAGTTTGGAAGAAGGTGCACCCTCATCCAGGGGTCCTGCTCAGAATCTCTTGGGAATGGTAATAGGTTTCAACATTCCTGGCTAGAGAACAGGAGGTGGCATGTCATTCCTTTGGGAAGAGCTGTATCTGGAAAAAAAACAAGAAAACTGACTCTGCTATACCCATAGGGGCTTATTTACTGTGCCTTGCTGTTCCCTGTTTTAGTATCATGGAAGTTTGTCCATAAACATAACTTTACTGTCTGCATCCAAAAACTTATTCTGGGATTTTTGCGCATGACAGCAACCTCAAGAACCAAGTCCAAAGTCCAGCGCTTGAAGTGAAAGCATGAGTGAGGCTAAAAAAACAATGTGTAAATTCATGTTTTCCATTCTCTTCATTGGAGGACTGGGAACAGAACACTGGGAGCAGAACACTGGTAAATTGGGGAGGCGTATCTCTAGGAATGTTAACAAATGGGTGGAGAAATGAATGAGTGACTGGTGCCGGGTGGGTCCCACTTAAAATGGTGTTAAAGGGTCAGCTAAGAAAGCTCTTTGGGTCATCTCATTATATTCAAATATCCACTTAAGGAGTCAGTCTAGGATCCTACGGAGACCGAGGCACTGGACACTTTGGAGCAACCCTGGGCTTTTCATGAACTCCATCTGAAGTTCGCTGTCAAGAATCATGGATTGTTTATATATGTGCTGTTTTCTCTCAGTGAGTAAACTAAATATAAACTTTATTCCTTAAAGTAATAATAATAAAAAAGTCATTAGAATGCCTACTTGCTTTCCTGCTTTATGGCACACTGGGCAGTGGCCCTTTATGACCTAACTCATTACATCTGAGTGACACCTCCAGGTGTATCTGCAATTACCTCCTACTGCACCTCTAGGTGTCAAATATTGCCTGTTCATATTTGCATTAAATAATTCCAAAACCATGTTACATACAAGGTATCAGAATATTTTATTTTGAAGCATACATGATGGAAAACACAGTTGTGTTGATATTTGACCTATGTCAGTGAGTATTTTTTAGAACTGTAAGGTGATAGCTTCACTTTTTAAAGGCTCAAGCCACGCCCATTGGGAGTTAAAGGTACACACTCAAAAGACCTGTACTGGAGGGAATGAGTTAACTATAGAGAAAAATGCTGAGTTTTGAACCGTGTTGATAATAATACTGCCAAACTTAATTCAAGATAATTAAAAGCAGCAGAACATTAATATATTTTTTGAAATGTGCATTTCCGTTGCTGTTGTACCAAAGTGTTAATGAGTGTGAGGGAATGGCTGTGAGAATGAAAGGGAGGAGAGTTTAACCATCGGAACTGTATCCACTAATAATGTAATGTTAGTTAGTACTAGTAAAACAGTAAGCAAGACAGACAGGGTGGATGTCATCTGATTATGGCTACTTAAATGTAAACTGGTTAAAACTACATAATTAAACTAAGTAATTACTGAGAGTCCATGCCTAAAACCTGCTAGTGTTGTATTGTTTGTTCTTTCCCCTTTCATCCCCCAGCAGTTAGAGATTACACCGTTTAATCTTGACCTTGTTGTTTTTAACCCCAGAGACACCATGATTCCTGGTAACCGAATGCTGATGGTCATTTTATTATGCCAAGTTCTACTAGGAGGTGCTAATCATGCTAGTTTAATACCTGAGAAGGGAAAAAGAAAATTTTCCGAAACTGGGGGCCAGTCTCCACCAGGAGCAGGAGGACATCACTCAGGGCAAAGCCATGAACTGTTACGTGATTTTGAAGCTACTTTGCTGCAAATGTTCGGAATACAGAGGCGACCCAGGCCCAGTAAATCAGTCATCATCCCCAATTACATGTTGGATCTCTACAGACTGCAGTCCGGGGAAGAGAACCTCAACAAAATCAGCCTTGAGTACCCCGAGAAGATGGCCAGCCACGCCAACACAGTGAGGAGTTTCCACCACGAAGGTATGCCATAGCCTCCAGTGCTGTGAGAGATGTCACAGTACGTGTCACAATGCGTGTTTTCAGTGGGCTGTAGGGTACATAATGCCAGTTCGTAATATCACTTATGTGGTCACAAATTCTTAGGATTAAACAGTCAACCAGGGTTCAAAGCACTGTAGGTCCCCAGTCACTCGTGAATTGGTTGGGGACGTACTTTTGACACCCAAAACAGGTACAAATAAATTCCTTGTCTTTCACCAACTTTTTTTTGGTGTACCCTTCGTTTGTATTGAGTAAGAGCCACTAAAATTAAGTTATAATTTATTGAAATATCTTTGATTTCACTGTCATTCATACCTCTCAACTGTACAGTTTTTCGTAGATTGTCCCAATTTTTACCTGAGGTTTTTGGTCTGTTTGTCAACAAAATTGTAATTTTTCTAGGAAATTGTTTAGGATTGAAGTCAGAAAATAATGACACGCATTTGAGATTCAGACTTCATACCCCTTAGAAATGTTATGCTAATGCAAAAACTGGTGGTCTATCAACTTTCTAAGTTTCTAAGAGCCATATTTAAAAATTGTCCCCATTTTTGAGCCTTTGTCCTCCCATTATGTATGGCTTTGTCCAGATTTCCTGCCCTAAGAGGTTGAGAGGTATGTACTAGATTGTCTTTCAGTTTTTGACAAGCGAGCCTAATTTGTTCTTAGGTGTTGCAATCAGGTCTGTAAGAATCCCTTTTTATAGCCGCAAGTCACGGTAGGGATGTGCACCTATGGTACAGTACTGGGCATTTGAAATTTCATTACACTGGACAGTCCATAAGCACTGCTGCACTTGTATTGTGGTGCAACAACTAAAAGCAACACTACACTTATGTGGTACAACAACTTCGCAGCATTTAAGGTCAGCAGAGTGAAGGGCCGTCAAATGGTGTGGGTGACTTTTTTGGAAAAAGACTTTGGTGGTTTCTTTGATTCAACAGGTGTGGGGCACATGAAACGATGTGAATGTATCATGTTTCCTCCTAGAAGTGTCCCTGTCTTGCTATGGAAAATGCAACTTGAGCGTTTTGTTTGCATCCCTGTTGGTGTACTGTTTTGGCATTGCGGCCTAGAGTCTAAACATTAATTTTGCCATTTCTTGGAACAGCTTTACAAATTACATAGCTTCTTCGGCAGTCGGTGTTGTATGTTAATATCATACGGTTTTACAATACAAACCAAACGGCAATGTCAAAACCTGCTTTCATTTACACAGCTCTTTGACTTAAGTAACACCGCAAAGTCATTTTATAGTATCCGAAATTTATTTACTGTAAGCTTACGTTTTGAGTTAGCATATTGAATGCAATCTTTTTATTGTGTTTGAATTTACCTAATTGGACGTTTTATTTTTATTATTTTATTTATTTATTTATTTTTTGTGACTAATCGATGTTATTCCACAACGTTTTCTCCCAGATTTGGGCATACATTTAAAGATAATATTGTGATGACACAAATTGGTCAGATCATCAACAAGTAAGTTACGAGTCCTCACGATGTGCACTTTTTTCTTTCATTTCTGCAGAGCATTTGGAGACAGTGCCAGGGGTGACGGATGACTCCAAACTTCGCTTCATTTTCAACCTCAGCAATATCCCTACAAATGAGGAGATTCTTTATGCAGAACTGAGACTTTACAGGGAACAAACACAGCATATTTTTAACTGGGAAGAGGGGTTTCACAGAATCAGTATTTATGAGGTCATGAAGCCACACAGTCCAAATGGGCACCTGATAACCAGACTATTAGACACCAGGCTGATCCATCAGAACGTTACTCAGTGGGAAACATTTGATATAAGCCCTGCAGTTTTTCGATGGACAAAAGAGCAACAGCCAAACCATGGAATAGTTGTTGAGGTGATCCATCTCAACCAAACAAAAATGTATCAGGGCAAACATGTCAGGATTAGCCGATCAGTACCTCAATGGGATTCAGACTGGTCCCAGCTGAGACCTCTTTTAGTCACTTTTAGCCATGATGGCAAGGGTCATGCACTGACCAGAAGAATGAAAAGAAGCACCAAGCAACAGAGGCCACGTAAGAAAAATAAAAATTGCAGGCGGCATAATCTTTATGTGGATTTCAGCGACGTAGGCTGGAATGACTGGATTGTGGCACCACCAGGGTATCAGGCTTTTTATTGCCATGGGGACTGCCCGTTCCCCTTGGCTGATCATCTGAATTCAACCAATCATGCAATTGTCCAAACTTTGGTTAACTCCGTGAACTCTAACATTCCAAAAGCGTGCTGTGTACCAACAGAACTGAGTGCTATCTCCATGCTTTACTTAGATGAAAATGACAAAGTAGTTCTAAAAAACTATCAAGAAATGGTAGTGGAAGGGTGCGGATGCCATTGACTCCACAACTTTTTTATTGTGCCCAGACTTTTAAAAAGAACTTTCTCCTTGACCTTATTTATGTGCAAATTTTTTGACAATATGATCATATATTTTGAAAGATATATTTATAACTACATATTAAAATAGAAAATAAAAGGTCATTATTTTAAATGTAAATTTTTGTGTAGAATGTTAACAGTTTGTGTACTGTATTATTTACAGTAAGGTTTGGTTTGCTACTTGAGCTGATTTAGTGTGTTTATTTCCCACCATGGAACAAAAACCTCAGCCTATTTATGTGCACAAGTGCATATGCATAACTGTGAAGCAAACAGGGCTCCATGGTTCTAGAGAATTGTTTTCAAGTAAATTGGTTTTTAGCTTAAGGGAGTTAATTAGGCAATGAGTGATAATTTTTCTGAAATGCATATGAAAAGGTGAAGACAGCTCTCTTAATTCCATGAAAAGGAGTTGTTTGCTGCAGCCTACAATTTTGGGGGAAAGGTTGATAAGATTCATGTAAGAGGCTATGTACAAAATGTATTCTGAAGTGCTAAGACTGTTCATGAATTTCTTAAAGGAAAACTCTACCTTAAAACTCAAAAAACATATATTTTCATTGTATCTTTGTTTTTGAGCTATTTCATTGCCTCAGAATCACTCCAAGTGCTTCTTTTACAATTTTAATGTGTTTATTTCAAAATGGTGAATGATGGGGCCTGCCTTGGTAATGTGATCTTGTTTTCCTGCTTTCATTCCTTCTTCCCAGAATACATTTCAAGTCCTCTTTATATGACTCATGCTAGACCTAAGGATGTGGTGCTGTTTTCTCATGCCGTTAAGACTGAATGGCAGGACTGTGAAGCACTGTCATATAAACACACCTTCTGTAACAGAGCTGCTTCTTTGTTTACTTGACTGTGCCTAATTTATTTGTCTGTCAGAGCTTGTTTTATGCTATGAATAGCTGTAAACTTCTTGAAACACAAAAAATTACATAAACAGGAGGTTTTTGTAAGAGGAGTCTTTTGTAGTCCTAAAAAATTGACAAACCCTTCCCCACACTCTCATGCTGAGGTATGAAAACTCTCGCTGCAGCAAATGATCCTTTCTGTACATTTGCAAGTGACAGGTAGTAGGACACTAAACTTAGCCTGTCTGCTACTTTCCAATGCCTTCAGTGGGAGGATTATTCTCTCTCATGAATGATGCAGAATTAAAATGTGCTTTACTAGTTCCTCAATTATTTCTGTCATGTTCACCCTCCTTTTTTTCTGTTTCATATTTATTTATACTTTGGTAACCAGAAAAGTGAACTGATCGCAGGACCCTTTTCAGCCACTACTTAGGCTATATTGGCAAAGATAATAACAGGTATTAAATACACCTGGAAATACAAAGAAAAAATACTGACATAAAGACACTGACCAAAACTGCATGTGCTGCACACAGCCAGTGTGTGCTAGTGACCTAGTAAATTATTGAGCTGAATTTACTAGAATGTATATATTAATAATACTTAACTTTGCTATATTGTTTATTATAAGTAATTGTATGCACACACACACACACACACACACACACACACACACACACACATATATATATATATATATATATATATATATATATATATATATATATATATATTTTCACTTCAGAAGCTCGAAATACTGAAATCTCGAATTTCAGTATCTCAAGCCCAAGAAGTTAAATCCACAAAACAACGAAAACTAAAAACTGCGAAATTCAAAACCTCAAATACCGGAGACTTTGAATTTCGCAGTTTTACTACATACACACACACATACACACCATCCACTACACACACAATCACTCTACTACATGAAAGCAGGGGGGCAAGCCACCCTGAACCCCACATGTTGGGGGCTGTGCCTCCCACACCCCCACTACTTAAATATTCTCACTCCGAGGTCGCACTACATACAAACACACACAAAACACCACCACAAAAGCTACTTTCTCTTTGCACACACACATCACAGCAACAAAACACACCGACAAACACTAGAGCCCCTACCCAAACCCCTTAACACACACACATACTTACCTAAATACATGACCATAGCGGAATTTTAGAAGCATGAAATTCAAAACCTCCGGTATTCAAGGTTTTGAATTTTGCACTTCTAAACTTTCGTATTATGTGAATTCGGCTTCTTGGGCTCTAAATACTTAAATTCGAGATTTAAGTATTTTGAGCTTCTGAAGTGAATCCATATTATATATATATATATATATATATATATATATATATATATATATATATATATATATATATATGTATGTATATATATATAAATATATGTATATACGGCATGAGAAAACAGCACCGCATCCTGTTTGCTTGTTTGTTCTTATTAACCAGTATAAGTTTATTTTGTGAACGACATGCTGTCGGCAGTTATGCTACCGAAAATCAGAATGTCATCCACAAAATGCAAAGTGAGTTGGATAGTCGAATACACTTATGCAAATGCAGTAGTGCATTCGCATAAGTGTGTTTGACTATATGTATGAGATCACAGTTCAGTGGGGACAGGAAATTCATCCATATCCCCACTGTAGTGCGATCTCAGAGTTGGAATAAATTAGTAGCAGGCGGTGTGGGGGGGGGGGTGCAGCAAAAAAGTTATATATTGTAAAGGAGTTTGATTTACATCAGCTTCTATACGGCTATCACGTCACATTTTTCGGCGACAATGTCGACTCAAATGTGTTGATCACTTGGGATGACATTGTGTACACTCAAATGTTTTGTTTTGGTTTAACTTTTCATTATTTTGAACGGCAAATGTTTTGCCATTCAAAATAACGATAGTAAACCATGTGTGTGTGTGTGTGTGTGTGTGTGTGTGTGTGTGTGTGTGTGTGTGTGTTCAAACACGGTTAAGTACTTCTGATTTCCTTTTCTTAATGTTTTTAATACAAGGGCATATAGTAAATGTATCTTAAAGTCAATTCAGCTGTATATTATGGTTGTCATCAATAGTCACATTTCCTTTGTGGACTACAAAATGGTCATGCACTTTAACAATGTAAGGGCTGGCTCAAAGTCAGTGGGAATTTCTTACAATGGATATGCATGTACCAGATATGTATCCCCCTCCTGAAGGATGTCACAAATAAAACATGAAAGACCTTTTTATGAACAGTATCAGTGCACCTAGTTGATAGGGTTGCCACCTGACTCTTTCTGCAGTTCTGGCCTGTGTGTGTGTGTGTGTGTGTGTGTGTGGGGGGGGGGGCTTGAAAATAGTAAATGCATTGATACTTAAAAAGAAAAAAATATTTTCTGATTTTTCTCTAAATGTCACAGACATCTTTGATACTACATTGAAGTTATCTCAACATATAAACTATTCTAAATAACATTTAAAGCTTAGCATTTCAAGACTGTGTTGCTGCTTATGTAAATTTGTCAGAAGAGTTGAGAATTGCCTTTAAAACCCTATCTGATCTAAGTGCTTCATTTTGGTGTGAAAGGGGAGTGTTAAGTTCTCCTCCACTCCACAATAAAAACAATGGAAAACAGTTACACAGCTTTCTGTTTATTAGCTGCTGTGTTCCTGTCATTAGCAGGATTAATTGCCCATGTAAGAATGACAGCAGTACCCGACAGGTTAAACTACAGATTTAAATGTGTCTATGGTTTGTCATGCAGGTGGAGACAAATTTCTCTGCAAAGTATGTGAAAAGTTTAGTTTAGAAAAAAAAGTAGGTGGGCTTTCCCTTCCTTTGACTCCAGTCCAAGGAAATAAAAGTTTTAAAAAGTACAAGTAGGCATTTGGTGCCTACACAATGCTGGACCCACATTGTAGGGAGAAAAGAAACCTAAATATTGAGTTAAAGTGTATGAGAGGGTGGAGTTTTCCTTTAAATAAATAAATAAATCTTTACTGCAGGCATAGGGGAAGAAATTTAGATTGGAAGTACCTTCCTTTCAATTCTGAGCTGTCCATTGCAGTGACAGATAACACCTCTGCAGTAGTGTGGGGAGAGTGGACTGTCAGTTCATGTTGGACTACAAAAAAACACATAGCTCAAAGGCCTCCAGTTTAGCTACTTCTCTGGCTGCAGCTAGATAACTTCAAAGTATAGTGTAAAAGAAGCTCTGAGCAAAACATACATGAGGGTGATTAGCAACAGAAAAGAAGCCGCCATCTTACAGAAGGAATACAATATGACAATGAGTCATACATTTCCCATTATATGTCAATGGCATGAGAATTAACAGTTACTTCCTTGTGTCTGGCATGAGTCATAGAAAGAAAACTTGAAATGCTTTATGGGAAAGAGAAAGGGTTGAAGCAGAAGAAAATCAAGTTGATATATTTGTGGTAAACAGGCTAAAAATTACAAATAAAGCACTTAAGAGTGACTTTGAGGTGTTAAAATGAGTCTGGAAACAAAGACAGACTAAAAAAGCATATTTTGGGTGGAGTTTTCCTTTAATCTGACATACAGTCTAAGTAGCCGGTATTTTTGGAACTGTTGCATGTATATTTAGCAAACTGGTGTGGCTTCAATTATTTTGTAAATGAGGAGACTTTTTGAGGTAAAACATTCCTGGTGGTAAGGGATATTTCATTAAACACTTTAGCCTTTTAGCTTTGCTCTCCGCTGTCCCTGTTTGCTTGTTTGTTCTTATTAACCAGGATAGCCTGGCTGGGTAGTTGCCCCTTTTCAGCAGAATCCCTGGGAAAAGCCCAAATAAACTGCATTTATAATAAAAGAAAAAAAAAACAAA
The DNA here is from genome assembly GCF_019279795.1 of Protopterus annectens. NCBI lineage: Eukaryota > Metazoa > Chordata > Ceratodontiformes > Protopteridae > Protopterus > Protopterus annectens. The sequence goes on along the minus strand of NC_056737.1, from coordinate 820,966,996 downwards.
TTAACTAGAATACGCAAAAATATATGAGATAATAGATACAGTGACAATTATAATAACATATAAAGAATAGAAGTGTTGTGCCAAAAATAAATAGACTACAACATTAACAATGGCAGACACTATAATAAAATGCTTACCCACCCTTATTAAGTTAATGGTTAATTGCAGAACTTCACCAGTTTTCCTTCATAGATTTTGCCTATCTCTCCTAATAGTTTTGATTTTCTGACAAAATCACTGAAGATGAAAGTCAGTCTATAATATCAGCCATTGGTTTCATAATTTTACTTTTCAGAAAATGTGTGTTGCTTCTATTAACTTAGTAAGTGAATTAGGATAATATTTAAAAGTGATTTTGGACCTTTGACCCTCATTATTTTGATGTGTCCCTGATTCTTGGAACATATAATCACAGAATTTCAGAATCATAGAATGTATGAGGGACGTGGGCAATGTGGCCATTTATGCCCTCCCATTACCCCCTCTTAGACCTTACCTCCTTTTTCAAAGAACAACAGACCAGTCCTACTCTATAATGGGGGTGATTTTATGAATACTCATCCAGTTGTCTAATTTTTTCTTACAAGAAGGTAGTATATCACATTGCTTATCGGGGGGGGGGGGGTGCTCCAGAAAAGCGTAGTCTCAAAAAAAAATCTGTCCCCCCCCCCAGCATTATTTGGTTTACCAAGCAAAGAAGTTGAGAGCTACACATTCCAATGATTATTTTAGATTATGTGATGGTAGACATACTGATAGCATAGTAACTACTGGATAAGGAAGACTGGGCCAGAGCACTGGGAACTCTCCATAATGTTTAACAGAAATATGAAGATGTTTTGAAAATTCATCTGAGCCACCTAAATGACATTGATTTGTTGTGCTACAGTGAATGATTTTATTAATTTTATCTTGATGAGAGTAGTATTATTTTAAATATTTTCTCATTGCACTTCTTAGACCCTATGGTAATACAAATTCCTTATACTATTTACCTTACATGATGGATGGATGGATGGATGGATGGATGGATGGATGGATGGATGGATGGATTGATGGACAGACGGACGGATGGATCGATGGATGGATGGATGAATGGATTTACCTTACATGGAAATGAAACCAGACAAGTTTGCATGATGCATGCAACTAGATCAAACACTCATGCATAATGACATGAAATAAATGGTATGCTATTTAGAGTGGTTAAATTACGGGGAGTGAAGCCTTTTTTCCCAAATCATATTTATGTATGTATATATGCATGTATGTATTTATTTATTTCACATTTATAAATAGACAAACAGACAGAGATAGACAGACAGATAAATTGATAGACAATGGGTTCAACTCAGAGTATGAAGAAATACTGACATACAAATATTAATATGATTAAATGACATAGAAACGGCAGATATCATTATCAGTAAGAATTTGCCGTATATGAGTTCTAACCTGTTGGTCATCCAAAAAATAGTAGGAAAGCTGGAAGTCCATGAATTTTATAACTGGAACACTGTTTGTTCACAGAAATAATAAGCTATTTAATACAAGCATAACTCTCAACTTCTGATCACAAAAAAATCTGGACAAGACCAAAAGTAATAGGGAGCAAAAGCTAAAAAATTGGGACAAATTTTAAATGTTGCTGTTATAAACTTGCAAAGTTTCAAAAATCAAAGGTTGTGTGTTGCCATTAATTTTATGAGCATATGAAGTCTAAAACTCAAGTACCTTTCATTATTTAGTGAACTCAGCCCTTATTGATTTGCCTGAAACATCCAGAAAACCACAAATTTTATGAGGCACAGACCAAAAATCTGAGGCAAAAATCTGGACAGTCTTTTCTGGACAGTTAGGAGATATAAGTCCGAGATACCCTTTTGGAAGTTGTTAAGATTTAATGTGCTACTGGAAAAGTGTACGAACATAAAACACTTCTAACATTCTGAATATTTAGTTGTGGATAAAAAGATTTCCATATATGTCGTGTGCCTCACAAGCAAAGGCACCTCTTGCATGATTGCTGGCTGCTGTAAAGGGATGTGAGCAATTCGATGAGGGATCATTTTATACTCCTGCCAGTGGGAATGTCTGCTTTCTCCCCCCACCTGAAAGATTCTCAAGTAGATATCACTAAAGTTTCAGATAAACATATAAAAGGGGCTTTACCATTAACTTAAAAGGCTTCCCAGATCATGCCCTTCTGCATGAAGAGGACTGGATTACAATTTATGCAGTGCAGTTTGGAAGAAGGTGCTCCCTCATCCAGGGGTCCTGCACAGATCATCTCAGGAATGGGAATGGACACAGTCTGAGGGTTTCAACATTCCTAGCTAGAGAACGGGAAGTGGCATGTCATTCCTCTGGGAAGAGCTGTATCTGGAAAAAATGAGAGAACTGACTGCTATAGCCATAGGTGCTTATTTAATATGCCTTGCTGTTCCCTGTTTCAGTAACATAGAAGTTTGTCTGTAAATATAACTTTACTGTCTGCATCCAAACACTTATTCCGGGATCTTTGTGCATGACAGCAGCTTCAAGAACCAAGTCAGCAGTTCAGCGTTTGAAGTGAAAGCATGAATGTGGCTAAAAACAATATGTAAACTCATGTTTTCCATTCTTTTGATTGGAAGACTGGGACCAGAACACTGGTAAACTGGGGAGGAGTATATAGGAATGTTACAGATGGGAGGAGAAATGAATGAGTGACTGGTGCCGAGAGGGTCCTGCTTAAAATGACGTTAAAGGGCCAGCGAAGAAAGCTCCTTGAGTCTTCTCATTATATTCAAATATCCACTTAAGGACTCAGTCTAGGATCCTATGGAGACCAAGGCACTGCAAACTTTGGAGCAGCCCTGAGCTTTTCAAGAACTCCGTCCAAAGTTGGCTGTTAAGAATCATGGATTGTTTATATATGTGCTGTTTTCTTTTAGTGAGTAAACAAAATATAAACTTTATTCCTTAAAGTAATAATAATAAAAAGTCATTAGATGCTTACTTGCATTCCTGTCCTATGGTACACTGGGCAGTGGCCCTTTATAACTTAACTATAGAGAAAAACACTGAGTTTGAACCATGTTGATTGCAATACTGCAAAACTTAATTCAAGATAATTAAAAGCGGCAGAACATTGATATATTTTTTGAAATGTGCATTTCCATTACTGTTGTACCAAAGTGTTAATGAGTGTGAGGGAATGGCTGTGAGAATGAAAGGGAGGAGATTTTCACCATCGGAACTGTATCCACTAATAATGTAATGTTAGTTAGTACTAGTAAAACAGTAAGGAAGACAGGCAGGGTAGATGTCATCTGATTATGGCTACTTAAATGTAAACTGGTTAAAACTACATAATTAAACTAAGTAATTACTGAGAGTCCATGCCTAAAATCTGCTAGTGTTGTATTGTTTGTTCTTTCCCCTTTCATCCCCCAGCAGTTAGAGATTACACCGTTTAATCTTGACCTTGTTGTTTTTAACCCCAGAGATACCATGATTCCTGGTAATAGAATGCTGATGGTCATTTTATTATGCCAAATTCTACTTGGATGTGCTAATCATGCTAGTTTAATACCTGAAAAAGGAAAAAGAAAAGTTTCTGAAACTGGGGGCCAGTCTGCACCAGGAGGAGGAGGACATTACACAGGGCAAAACCATGAACTGTTATGTGATTTTGAAGCTACTTTGCTGCAAATGTTCGGAATACAGAGGTGACCCAGGCCCAGTAAATCAGCCATCATAGCCAATGTTGGATCTCTACAGACTGCAGTCCAGGGAAGAGAACCTCAATGAAATCAGCCTTGAGTACCCCGAGAAGATTGCCAGCCGCACCAACAGAGTGAGGAATTTCCACCATGAAGGTATGCCATAACCTCCAGTGCTGTGAGAGATGTCTCAGTGCTTGTCACAGTGTGTGTTTTCAGTGGGCTGTAGGGTACATAATGCCAGTTTATAATATCACTTGTGTGGTCATAAATTCTTAGGATTAAACAGTCAAGCAGGGTTCAAAGCACTGTAGGTCCCTAGTCACTCGTGAATTGGTTGGGGACTTACATTTGACACCCAAAACAGTTACAAGTAAATTCCTTGTCTTTCAGCAACTTTTTCTTTGATGTAGCCTTCATTTGTATAGAGTAAGAGCTACTAAAATGAAGGTTATAATTTATTAAAATGTCTTTATTTTGATTTCGATGTCATTCATACCACTCAACTGTACAGTTTTTCGTCGAATGTCCAAATTTTTACCTCACGTTTTTGGTCTGTTTGTCAATAAAATTGTAATTTTCTAGCAAATCATTTAAGATTGAAGTCAGAAAATAATGGCACGCATTTGAGATTCAGACTTCATACCACTCAGAAAGTTTATGCTAAAGTAAAACCTGTTATTCTACCAACTTTCTAAGTTTCTAAGAGCAATATTTATAAATTATGATAAAAACTAACAGACCACATCTGAGGAGTATAAAGTTGAAACCAACGTTGTTTAATAAAGAAAATAAGCGCTTTCACGATCTGCAACTGGCCGTTTCTTCAGACTCATACAGTCACACAAAATAGTCATACCATTTAAATAGTATAGCATCAAATCAAAAACTAGAGTAAATTAGTCAAATCTGTTAATCAAAACAATTAAACATTTAAAAGCACAGTAAATTAATTCAGTCAAGACATTTAAATATTTAAAAATACTCTAAATTAATACACAGCAGAAATTACAATGAGGAACAAAGCATAATATTAAAATGTATCTTTTCAAAACTTAATGTTTGAGTGGTTTGGCTTTAAGAAAGGGCTTAAGTGACACTGCACCATTAATCCCTGGTAATTTATCTGCTGTTTATTAATTACTCTAGTTTTTGATTTGATGCTATACTATTTAAATGGTATGACTATTTTGTGTGACTGTATGAGTCTGAAGAAGCGGTCAGTTACAGATCGTGAAAGCGATTACTTTGTTTAATAAACAACGTTGGTTTCAACTTTATACTCCTCAGCTGTGGTCTGTTCATTTTTTATTATAGTTTGTGTGGCTCAGAGGTGAAGACCGAGCGTTAAATCAGTTACAGACCATTTTATTTTTTAATATTTAAAAATTGTCCCCATTTTTGGGCCTTTGTCCCCCATTATGAATGGCTTTGTCCAGATTTCCTGCCCTAAGAGGCTGAGAGGTATGTACTAAATTGTCAGTTTTTTACAAGTGAGCCTAATTTATTCTTAGGTGTTGCAATTGGGTCTGTAAGAATCCCTTTTATAGCTGCAAGTCACGGTGGGGATGTGCAGCTATGGTACAGTACTGTGCATTTGAAATTTCATTACACTAGACAGTCCATAAGCACTGCTGCACTTGTATTGTGGTGCAACAACCATAAACAACACTGCACTTGCAATGTGGTAAAACAACTTCACAGCATTTAAGGTCAGCAGAGTGAAGGATCGTCAGATGGTGTGGGTGACTTTTTTAGAAAAAGCCTTTGGTGGTTTCTTTGATCCAACAGATGTGGACACACAAAACTATATGAATGTATCATGTTTCTTCCTACAAGTGTCCTTATCTTGCTATGGCAAATGCAACAGAGCATTTTGTTTACATGCCCTGTTGGTGTACTGTTTTGGTGTGCTGGCCTAGATTCTAAATATTAATTGTGCCATTTCTTGGAACAGCTTTACAAATTACATAGCTTCTTCGGCAGTCAGTGTTGTATGTTAATATTATAAGGTTTTACAATACAAACCAAATGGGAATGTCAAAACCTGATTTCATTCACACGGTTCTTTGGATTAAGTAACACTGCAAAGTCATTTTACAGTATCTGAAATTTACTTACTTTAAGCTTATGTTTTCGAGTTAGCATATTGAATGCAAACGTTTTATTGTGTTTGAATTTACCTAATTAGACATTTTATTTTTATTATTTTATGTATTCATTTTTTGTGACTAAGCGATGTTATTCCACAATGTTTACCCCAGGTTTGAGCATACATTTTAAGATAATATCGTGATGACACAAATTGGTCAGATCATCAACAAGTAAGTTACGAGTCCTCACGATGTGCACTTTTTTCTTTCGTTTTTGCAGAACATTTGGAGACAGTGCCAGGGGTGATGGATGACTCCAAACTTTACTTCATTTTCAACCTCGGCAATATCGCTACAAATGAGGAGATTCTTTATGCAGAACTGAGACTTTACAGGGAAGAGACAGAACATATTTTTAACTGGGAAGGGGCGGTTTCACAGAATCAACATTTATGAGGTCATGAAGCCACACAGTCCAAACGGGCACCTGATAACCAGACTATTAGACACCAGGCTGATCCATCAGAACATTACTCAGTGGGAAACATTTCATATAAGCCCTGCAGTTTTTTGATGGACTAAAGAGCAACAGCCAAACCATGAAATAGTTGTTGAGGTGATCCAGCTCAACCAAACAAAAATGTATCAGGGCAAACTTGTCAGGATTAGCCGATCAGTACCTCAATGCGATTCAGTCTGGTCCCAGCTGAGACCTCTTTTAGCCACTTTTAGCCATGATGGCAAGGGTCATGCACTGACCAGAAGAATGAAAAGAAGCACCAAGCAACAGAGGCCAAGTAAGAAAAATAAAAATTGCAGGCGGCATAATCTTTATGTGGATTTCAGCGACGTAGGCTGGAATGACTGGATTGTGGCACCACCAGAGTATCAGGCATTTTATTGCCATGGGGACTGCCTGTTCCCCTTGGCTGATCATCTGAATTCAGCCAATCATGCAATTGTTCAAACTTTGGTTAATTCCGTGAACTCTAACATTCCAAAAGCGTGCTGGGTACCAACAGAACTGAGTGCTATCTCCATGCTGTACTTAGACAAAAATGACAAAGTAGTTCTAAAAAGCTATTAAGAAATGGTAGTGGAGGGGGTGCGGATTCCATTGACTCCATAACTTTTTTATATTGCCTGGACTTCTAAAAAGAACTTTCTCCTTGACCATATTTATGTGCAAATTTTTTGACAATATGCTCATATATTTTGACAAATATATTTATTACATATTAAAATAGAAAATAAAATGTCATTATTTTAAAATTAATTTTTATGTAGAATGTTAACAGTTTATGTACTGTATTATTTACAGTAAGGTTTGGTTTGCTAATTGAGCTGATTAGTGCATTTATTTTTCACCACAGAGCAAAAACCTCAGCCTAGTTATGTGCCCAAGTACATATGCATAACTATGAAGCAAACAGGGCTCCATGGTTCTAGAAAATTTTTTTCAAGTAAATTGTTTTTTAGCTTAAGGGAGTTAATTAGACAATGAGTGATAATTATTCCGAAATGCATGTGAAATGTTGAAGACAGCTGTCTTAATTCCTTGAAAAGAAGTCGTTTGCTTCAGGGTACAGTTTTGGAGGAAAAGTTGTTGAGATTCCTGTAAGAGGCTTTGTACAAAATGTATTTTGAAGACCTAAGACTGTTTGTGAATTTCTTAAAGGAAAACTCCACCTTAGAACTCAAAAAACATATTTCTTTCATTGTATCTTTGTTTTTGAGCTATTTTAATGCCTCAAATTCACTCCAAGTACTTAGTTTACAATTTTAATGTGTTTAGCTCAAAATGGTGGATGATGGGGCCTGCCTTGATAGCATGATCTTGTTTTTCTGCTTTCATTGCTTCTTCCCAGAATACATTTCAAGTCCTCTTTATGTGACTCATACTAGACATAAGAAAGTGGTGCTGTTTTCTCATGCCTTTAAGACTGAATGGCTGGATTGTGAAACAGTATCATATACACACACACCTTTTGTAACAGAGCTGCTTCTATCTTTACCTGACTGAGCCTCATTTATGTGTCTGTCAGAGCTTGTTCTATGCTATAAGTAGCTGTTAGCTACTTGCAACATAAGAAATTACATAAATAAGAGTTTTTTGTAAAAGGGGTATTTGTAGTCCTACCCACACTCTCATGCTGATGTGTGAAAACTCTCACTGCAGCAAATGATCCTTGCTGTACATTTACAAGTGGCAAGTAGTAGGACTCTGTCTGCTACTTTCCAATGCCTTCAGTTGGATGATTTTAATCTCATGAATGATGCAGAATTAAAATGTGCTTTACTACTTCCTCAATTATTTCTGTCATGTTTACCCTCCTTTTTTTCTATTTCATATTTATTTATACTTTGGTAACCGGGAAAGTAATCCAGGACCCTTTTCATCCATGACTTAGGCTACAGTGGCAAAGATAATAATAAGTATTAAATGCACTTAGCATTACAAAGAAAAAAAATACTGACATAAAGACATTGACCAAGACAGCATGTGCAACACACAGTCAGTGTGTGACAGTGATCAAGTAAATTATTGAGCAGCATTTACTAGAAATATATACATTAATTATACTATGTTGTTTATTATAAATAAATAGCATGCACACATATTGCACACACACACACACACACACACACACACACACACACACACATACACACATATATATGTGTGTGTGTGTATATACGTATATGTACATATATATATATATATATATATATATATATATATATGTGTATATATATATATGTGTGCGTGTGTGTGTATATATATGTATATATATATATATATATATATATATATATATATATATATATATATATAGTGTGTGCGCTTGTTTGTGTATATGTGTATGTCTATAAAGTACATGTGTACAAAGCATGTGTGTGTGTGTGTGTGTGTGTGTGTGTGTGTGTGTGTGTGTGTGTGTGTGTGTGTGTGTGTGTGTGTGTGTGTATACATTTAAACGCAGTTAAGTAATTCTGATTTCATTTTCTTAGTGTTTTTAATGCAAGGGCACATAGTAAATGTATGTTAAATTCACTTCAGTTGTATATTATGGTTGCCATCAATTGTCACATTTCCTTTGTGGACTACAAAACGCTCACACAATTTAACAATGTAAGGACTGGCTCAAAGTCAGTGGGAATCTCATACAATGGATATGCATGTACCAGATATGCATTACCCTCTGGAAGGATGTCACAAAATAATATAAAGGACCTTTTTTATGAACAGTATAAGTACACCTAGCTGATAGAGTTGCCACCTGACTCTTTCTTAGTTCTAGCCTTTGTGTGTGTTTGTGTGTGGGGGTCTTGAAAATGGTAAATGCATTGATGCTTTACAAGAAAAAAAATGTCTGACTTTTCCCAAAATATCAAAGACATCTTTGATACTACATTTAAGTTATCTAAACATATAAACTATTCTAAGTAACATTTAAAGCTTAGCATTTCAGTACTGTGTTGCTGCTTATGTGAATTTGTCAAAAGGGTTGACAATTGCCTTTAAAACCCTGACTGATCTGTTGCTTAGTTTTGCTGTGAAAAGAGAGTGTTAAGTTCTCCTTCCAGCTGCAATAAAAACAATGAAAAACAGTTCCACAGCTTTCTGTCTATATAGCAGCTGCTGTGTTCCTGTCAGCAGGATTACTTGCCCATCTAAGATTGACAGCAGTAGCTGACAGGTTAAATTATAGATTTAACTGTCCCTGGGATTCAGTAAACGTCTGTGCAGGTATAGGTTATTCCTGCATGGAAACGATCATTTAATAGCAGCATGGCAGCATGCCATGCATAGTTATGAAGCCATACTGCCTCTGCTCCTAAACGGACATGGAACATGGACAAGTGCAAGGATTGTGTCTGAGAGTAGAGGTCTTACAATATACATACCCCTGCACTCAAGAATTGCCTTCAGCAATTACAATGAGCAAGAACGCTCATAGGGGTTGCCACCTCTTCAAATGCCAAAATGGGACTGTTAGTGTACAAACATGACATGTTGCAGGACAAAACATACCTGCAGCCATTGCAAAGGTCAAAACCCCACTTTCCAGGAAACCGCTATGCTTATAGCAACAGAAACACACCAGGATTTCTGTCAAATGTGCAGATGCATGCAGAAATCCACAACAATAAGTGAAACCTGTCCCTTCTTAGAGAGAATAACACTAGAAAGTTTTTTTATCAAATATTAAATTTAACCATAGCTGCGTGGGTTTGCCCATTGTTTAGCTACATATACTCTAGCTTAAATGGCACAAGAAGGTTAATAGCAAGATACATTCAATAGACACATTACTGCAATAGTGTAGCGTTTAGAGCATTTGCATTATGAACAGTCATTCCCGGTTTGATCCTCACTGTAATAAATTCCATTTTCCATGTGAAAGCAATTTATGAACATTTTTTTGCTGTATAACCTACTAAATAACATATATTTGTGAACTGGAGTACTGCATTAAGTGCAGATGTGAGGTGTCATTGTAATAATGTGGCAAAATCCACAGATAAACCCAAGTGCCCCATACAATATACATAAATATGAATCAGGGATATTAAACAAAGTTATAATGTGTAATGAATGATAAGTCAATGCCATACAGCAAATAGTGTAAAAATGTATAAAGTGTCCAAATCTACCAGTTTCCTAAGACCCATGTTTCTTTTATTTCTAAATTACTACAGGGGTAAATGGGAGTAAGCACTTTTAAGCAGTAGTAAGTGGGTTTAAGCCTGTTTGTGCATGGGTAAGCAATACCTATACAGGATAAGCAATTTAGAGGCTAACTGAGTGCAAGAAAATTTAACCGAAAGTTAGCATTACTTACCATCACACAAACCCTCTTATAGCTGCTTAAAAGTGCCTTAATCACTCTGTATCCAATAACCCTTGCCCTGCCCAGCAGTAAAGTAAATATAGCTTGCAGGTCTTGAACCCAGGAACCTGTACACTATAGTCACAGCAGTTAACCAGTAATCCATCACAGCTGCACCTAAAGTTAGGGTATACCCAAACAAATCATCACTACAGCAAACTCAATATTTGCATGTGAAAGAAATTTATAAACAGTTTGTTTTTGTATAACCTACTAAATAACATATATTTGTGAACTGGGGTACTGCATTATGTCCAGATGTGAGGTGTCATTGTAATAAAGTGGTGAAATCCCCTGCTAAACACAAGTACCCCATACAGTGTACGTACACATGAATCACGGATACTAAACAAATATATAAGATGTAAACGAATGATAGATCAATGCCAAACAGCAAATAGTGTGCAAATTTAAAAATAAGCAATGCTAAGCATTACACACCTTTGCTTAATAGGTGTAAGCAATGTGTAGCCCAGCTAAATAGATTTGCCTATTGGTATGCCCCTTTAAGCCATGCCAACCTTAGGTAAGCAGGTTTGCCTATAGCTTAGTATTTTCAAACCTATGCAATCACAGCAAAGTGTGGGAAATTGGCCCTATTTTAACCCCACAGGTGGGAATACAGCTTATAACTGGTTGTAGCTTCCTCCTGTCAGCACAATGGCCGGTGTGGGGGAAGTATTGAGCTTCTGAGGGCAGTGCTAGGGCATCCAGGAGTCTAAGATCATGGCAGGACTCCTGGTAAAAGACCATGAAGAGAGACTGCTGCAGGGCCAGTACCAGGGTTCCCAATATAAAGTGGAAGCCTGGGACCATCTCGCCCATGACCTCACCAGTGCCACTGGCATCCCTTGAACTGGTGAGCAGGTCAGGCATCACTATGCTGACCTGAAACGGAGGAAGAGGGAGCTCTTGGATCAGTAGATCCAGGATGCTAGGTAGGGTGATGTCTCAGCAGTGTGTAAGTACTTATTCTACTAACTGTTTAATAATTGCCTAGCTCATGTATATTATGGATAGGTATGGCTAAGTATTCCTCTTATGTCTCTGACAGTGGCAGTGGAGCAGGTTGTGAGTCAGGAAGCCCATGCTTGTAGGCTGCAAATGCTGTGTCGCAAAGCAGGTTAGTAATGATCTTGCATGTACTGTCATAAGAAATAAATATAAAAGTAGTAGAAAGTTAGTTGCCAGTATAACCTGTATTGTGTATGGGATGTACTGAATAAACCAGACAATATGGCAGGAAGAGTCTCATATAGGTTGTATTTAAATAAAAGGGTAACAGCCTGGCAATAAAGGTCTTACTGCTGGACTGCTTGTGTTTACTCTGGTATCACATGGTAATGTAATGTTGCATTCTCTTAATAGTACTGTTGTATTAAGCACTGTTACCCACATTGTGCTATATAAATAAAATGTGTAGGAATGTCTGTATATGACTGTTGTATTCACAAGGTCATATTGTACAACTGAGGGAGACGTAGACAGAAAACAGTGAAAAGGTGCACAACAAAATCCAAATAGCACACTCAACTGTGGCATAAACTGCTGCATTTTTAGCACACACAGCCATGGTTTGAATCCTGTGAATGGTAGTAAGCTGTATACATAATCATACCCCTCAACTGTACAGATTTTGTCAAAAAGTTCAGATAATTGGCTTAATTATTCTGCCTGTCACCCTGTCCCCTGGCAAATCAGTGGGATAATCCCAGATATTTAGGCAACAAATAATGACATACAACTAATTGACAGGCATCATATCCATCAGAAATATTTCTATAAGAACAAACCTGCCATTCTAGCAACTCACCAAAATATTATGAGAGTAATATACAAATTATGTCCCATCTCTATTCCCATGTTGTGAAGTTATGACCAGAGTGTGTGCAGTGAGACGTGAGTGAGACGTATATGCATAATAATAACGTGGAATCTGGTAATATGTGTGGCAACATTCAGGTAGTGTTAACAAACATTCCCTCCACAGGTCTGTCAGATAAGAAAACTGTGCCTGGATATAGAAGATTGAAATCCTGGACTGGTACTGTTTAGTCTGGCATTGTTAGTGTTGCAGTTTCTCTAAATAATAATGTCTTACTCATCACTGTCACCCACACTGTGCTACATAATAAAACTGTCTAGGAATTCCTGTATAAGACTGTTGCAATTACAAGGTCAGATTGTAAAACCATGGGAGACTTATAGACAAAAAACAGTGAAAAGCTACACAGCAATATCTAAATACCACACTCAACTGTGATGTACACTCTTTCATTTTTAGCAGACACAGCCATGGTTCGAGTCCTGGAAGTGGTAGCAAGCTGTATGCATAATCATACCCCTCGACAGTACAGATTTGTTCAGAATGTCCAGATGATTGGCCCATATCCACTACCTGTTACCTGTTATGATTGCTGAACTGTAGGCAGCTTTTAATGACATGTAACTGATTGTCAGACCTGTAAATATTCAGAAAATGTATATGAAAACAAACCTGTCATTGTACCAACTCACCAAAGGTTTATGAGGGCAATTGTCAAACTATGTCCCAGTTCCACCTGCATGTTGTCAAGCCTTGACCAGAGTGTGTGCAATAAGAGACTAATGGGGTATGTGCATAACATCAATCTGGAATCTGGGAATATGCCTAGAAACAGTCTGGTAGTGTTAACAAACAATACCTCCCCAGGTATACCAGGTAAGAGGTGTATACTCTAGGTAAAACACAGTTCACATATATAGTTGTCTAAAAACATATTACTGTCCAAACTAAGGCCATAGGGTAGTGTAATAATACCTGTAAGGTACAGATTACACCAGTGACTAAGAAAGTAGTGAGACCTACAGGGATATACAAGTTGTTAATTGACATCTCTCTCTCTCCTCACCATGTCTGCAACAATAATAAAAATACACAACTCAATGGGTATGTGTACAATTAAATCTACTGTTGGGACATACGTCCTATTGTCTGATAAGTATTGAAATGTATTTCTGTGCATGTGCCATGTTGAAATATTCCCACATTGGTGGCATGCTGCCATCAATGTAACCTGCATGCTGTTGCTATGGCCACTGTGGTTCCATATATGCATGTGCTCTGTTTACTATGCAACTGTTCCATATCTGGTGTTTTGGGTTAATGGGAATATCTATGTATGCTGTTATACCTAATCCTGGAATGTGTTGACTATTAGTAATTCACATATGTTTTAAAATTGCAACACCATAGCACGCTTTGGAAAGCCAGTCCCAGCGGACCCACCTCTCCCACATCATCTGGCCGTGGCACTGGGCACCAGCACGTCTAGGGCCCACCCCAGGACCTCCTTGTCTGCTGGTCTGACACCACCTTTGGGTGGAACTGCCTCAGGGAATGGGGCTCGCCCCCCCCGGGCGTGGGTGCGGACAGGAAAATGTCACCCAATGTCAAGTCCGGGGACTGCTGCATAGCAAGTACGGCAGTGAGTTTGGAGATCAGCTACACCAACTTGAGGCCGCTTGGTCCACTTAGAGAGTTAGCCTGCCCCTCCTACCCAGCCCCCAGCACAGCCACCTTCGGGGCCATGAAGGGGCAGTGGTGACTGCCCATGGGTGGGACCTCAGTCCCACTGTTTTCATTTGGGGGGTCTTGGACTTCTGACTTCCAAATATTCCTTCCCTCCAAGGTGTTTACCCCCCACATGTGTCATATAGTACCCCTGTCTTGTATGTCAACCTACTCACCCTACCTCCCCAAATATACTTACTATCCTTCCCCAACATTCCACTTTCACCTTCAAAAAAAAGAAAAAAAGGCAATCTGTACCAAAAAAATGTCACCCCCTACATAGCTGTCCATTTCCTACAAGTGTCCACTGGACACATGTAATCTGGTCTAATTGGCTTCACAAAATATTATTGTTGTCCTCTCCCCTCTCTCAGGGGTTTGAGTGTCCAAATCTACCTCCAAGTCAGTGTATATGCACATCTGTTACTGTAGAAGAAATGGACAACTTTGGACCTTCCCTACATCCGTCCTGCACATCCCTAGTTATTTTTCCTACTGTCTTTCCCTCTTTGTGCCCCTTTTTCACTACTTTCCTATTACCCCTTTTTCTTTTCTTTTAAAGAAATTAGCACAGGGGTAAGCGGGAGTAAGCACTTTCAAGCAACAGTAAGCAGGTTTAATCCTGTTTGCGAGGAGGTAAGCAATGCCTACATAGGATAGGTAATTTAGAGGCTGAGTGTAAGAATATTTCACCGGAAGTTAGCATTGCTTAACATCGCGTGAACCACACAAACCTACTTACAACTGCTTAAAAGTGCCTTAATCACTATGTATCACCCAGCCCTTTTTCTGCCCAGCAACAAAATAAACAGTTTTTGCAAGTCTCAAACCCAGGACCCTGCACACCACAGCAATTTACCACTAAGCCACATCAGATGTAAATAAAGCTGATGTTTTCTCAAAGATATCATCCAGCACAGTCATTCAACAGTAGAGGAAATGTATTTATATATGTAGATGTGCATATCTCTCTCCCCCTCTCTCTCTTTCTATGTATATATATATATATATATATATATATATATATATATATATATATATATATATATATATATATATATATATATATATATATATATATATATATATATATATATATATATATATATATGACCAAAGACACCATTAATGGGGGTGAGGGGCCCCAATTTAAGTACATCTTGTAGTTATTGATATTATCCCTTTCTCCACAGCCAAACATATCTGCCTTGCAATACAATACCAACACTTGCAAGTCTCATACCCAGGACCCTACACAACATAGCCACAAGAAGTTAACAGTAATCCATCTCATCTGTACAATGTCAGGATGGTATCAATATGATATCATGCAGAACAGTCTGTCTACCATAGGGAATGTACAATGTGGAAGCAGTAAACATTCCAATGATACATACACACACACACACACACACACACACACACACACACGCACACACATATATATATATATATATATATATATATATATATATATATATATATATATATATATATATATACACACATATGTCTAGATATATATATGTATATACACATACGTACACATATACATATATTACTACATATAAATATATCTAGGAAGATACATATGTAGAGGGTGCACAGCGTATTGAACAGCCAGTATTCCTACAGTTGCCACCTTTTAAAATGAACAGTGTTTGATTCTGTCACACAAAAGACAATTATTGTATGAAACATATACCCACAGAGAAGTCAAAGGATATGACACCACACACAGGTTTGCATCCATACAAAATGTTTATTTGTGTACTATTTCAGTTGTATATGCCATTTCATATAGCTGGTAGGTGTTTGAAATACATACTGAGTAATGCAACTCTCAAGTAAAACATTTTATACAGTAATCTGAAAGCATAACGTATGTTGCTGTCCAAGTCAAGGCCTCCAAGTAGTACAACAGTAAAGAAACACTGGCCCAGAAGATAAGACTCAGTCAACAATAAGTAATGCAGATGTAGTTCAGCAGCCTCCAATTACACTCTGTACGCAACCCCTAGAGGAAAAATAATTAACTTGTCACAATGAAGATGTATCTGTTACATAATAATGCTTAACGTAAAACATCACTATCATATTGACAAATAGAACTGTCTGTAAGACACTAAGCACTAGCCCACCAGTGTTCTCAAGGTGAAATGTATTAAAATGTACAGCCATATACCTTAAGGAATCTTACTACTGATATCCCTCACATGTTGTAAAAGCATAGGTTATATATGGTGCATACCCCTCCCTCATAGAATGACTTACAAGGGCATATAACAGTGTTATATACACTGACCTCTGGAATGTACAAGGACACACACGTTTTGACTAGCTGTAGCCCACATATATATGGACCCTACCCCACAATATGTGTTTAGTTCCACAACATCACTGGAATGATGGCAGGAATGCCAGCACAACATAATGATAGGCCACTACTTAACAACCTCTTACTGCATGACATATGAACAAAGCCTGGTATATAGATGGAGGACAGAAGCTGGAACACAGGGCCATATTTGCAATATTGTTGTTATACACTGAGAAAGTTGCTGGTGTTACAGGATTGGTTGCAACATACCCTTATTCAGGAATATGAAGTCAGAAACACAAACGAATGTAGCCATGTACTGATAGCACTCAACAGACAGAATGCCAGTGATATGTCTGAGACAAGACCTGTGTAGTGAACAGACAAAACATAACAGCCAATCCTCTGGCCATCATGTGGATAGGCCCACAGTTGAGAGCTATGCAGACAGACTGCATTGCATGCTAAACTAGTATGTACACACAAACCCTGTAAAACTAGTGGGTTACAATGCATATAACAACACTACTAACACTGTCTGTAGGTCTGGAACCTTATACAAATAAGTAGTTAGCCTGTGTCTGCAAGTCCTGTTGGAAGAGGTATTGCTACCTGCTGTCTGTAACACTGCTGCCCACACACAGGAAGGATGTCCTCCATACAGAAAAGATAAAGGGACAACACCCACATGATTCAGTAATTTATAGTAGTGGGTTGCCATGACAGTGGTAATTGAAAGTACTACACAGTTGGTTGCATGCAGGTAGCAAGTGGTGGACACCGATTGGTGCAGAGGCCATCACCTCATCATGTGCATCACCTACAAAATCTACGCTGCAATCTAGTCAAAGCTGCTCAATCTCTGTAGTGGAGAGAGAGAGAGAGAAAGAAGAAAAACAAACAACCAGTAAAACAAAAAGTTGTTCACCAAGTGAATCTACAAACATCCCGACATAACTAAGGGGCCACATCAAACTGTATTCAGAAGAGACAACAATCCTACATCAGGTATGTGAAACATATATGCATGTAATTGAATATAGTACTTGGTCTACAATAATGGGATAGATGATGTGGAATGATTTATATGTGCCAGCAGGAGTTGTTGTTGTAATGATGTCCTGCTGAACAACTGCTATGGACAATAGTGTTTGTCCCTGTGGGCAGTGGGCCATACCTGTCAACTGTGCAGATCAGCACTGAATGACAAGATGTAAGCCATCATAGTGTGTGTTCTGTACCGCAAGATGTATATTAGTGTGGCAAACAGCTGGCGGCAGAAGTAATGCCATTATGATAGGCACATGAGTTTTAGAGTCCACCACTTACAGGACAGTCATATTAACGTGTAATGTAGCCTGCACAAATGCCATAGGTGTGTAATAGGCTTACCTGCAATCTGTCCCTTTATATACCCCCCTAATGTTAGGCTGTGTCCACATGTGACACCTGTCTGTGTTGTAGCAAGACAGAACAGTGCAGCTGTGAAGGAAGGAGTTAGAGAGTGTGGACCTGATGTTTGAATGCACTATAGATATATATATATATATATAGATATATATATATATATATATATATATATATATATATATATATATATATATATATATATATATATATATATATATATATGTACATGTATGTCTAGAGATATACAGACACATACACACCCACACACACACACACACACACACACACACACACACACACACACACACACACACACACACACACATATATATATATGTATATATATATATATATATATATATATATATATATATATATATATATATATATATATATATATATATATACACATACACAAAAGTCAAAATATATATATATATATATATATATATATATATATATATATATATATATATATATATACAAACACACACACACACACACACACACACACACACACACATATATATATATATATATATATATATATGAAAATACATGTCCCCTACTGTTGAATGACAGTGCTGCACGATATGTGTGAGAGAACATCACACATATCTATAAAGTAGTAAGTGGGTGTAAAATGTACAGTTATGTCTGGTGTGAAATCCATGTTGGGAACACATTGCCCTTGTTTGTGAAGGTGGGATTGGTATTTTGGGGAAGGATAGTAGGTATATTTGGAGATGTAGGTCGGGTTGGAAGACAGATGAGACAGGATACAGGGGCGGTATATGACACATGTGGTGGGTAAACACCTTGGATGGGGAGTGTTGTTTGGAATGTGGAAGCCCATGAGCCCCCATATGAAAACAATGGGACAAAGGTCCCCACCCGTGGGCAGTCACAACTGCATCTTCATGGTCCTGAAGGTGTCTGGGCTGGGGTCTGAGCAGGAGGAGCATGCAGACCCTGTGATTGTGTACTGAGGGCCTCAATGTGGTGTAGCACATCCCCCAAGTCTCTGTGGAGCTCCCTATGCACCAGACTCTGGACCTGATGTCGGGTGACAGGATCCTGTCTGTGTGTGCTCCCGGAAGGGGTGAACACATTCCCCTGAGGTGATTCCATCTGAAGGTAGTGCAGGACCAGTAGATGATGAGGTCCCAGGGTGGGTACCAGATGTGATGTGGCCTGGTAACATGGCCAGATGAGGTGGGAGAGGTGGTTCTGCTGGCAACTGTCTTCCCAAACATGCTATCGTGTCACAGTTATAGAACATATGTGGGTAGTAATAGTCCACACATTCCAGAATTATGTTTAACAGCATGCATATATATCTCCATTAACACAAAACAACAGATGTGCAGCAGTCACATAGCAAACAGAACACATGCATATATGGAACCATATTGGCCCTTACAATGGCATGCAGGTGACATTGTTTGTAACGTGCCATCAATGATAGTGTTTCAACATGGAACATGTGTACAAACACATTGCACAAATTGTTGTACAATACGATATATGCCCCAACAGTAGGTCTGCTGTAGACATATCCGTTGAGTTGTGTGATCAGATTGTTGTTGCAGATATGGTGGGGGGAGACAGAGATGTGTATTAACAACTATTACATGAAAACAGTGTAAGAAACTTCTCTGTGTGGAAGATTTCAGCCCATATATTTCTAGTTAATCACTGTATATTAATCAGATCAGACAATAGTAGTAGAAGTAGCGAACTTAAACTCGTCCTAAGTCAAAACAAAACAAAACAAAAAATAATAATAAAAAATATATAATTGTACAGCATTACTAAGTATTCTGACCCGCGGTGGTGGTGCTGTGGTAGTGTTGTCGCCTCACAGTAAGACGCTGTCCAGTTCGATTCTCAGCTAGAGCGTCTTCTGTGTGGAGTCATGCGTGAATGGGCATACCTTTGTTGAAGGTTGTGCGTCAGGGCTGGTAACTCGGCACGTAAAAATCAACTACCAATCATTAGTGGACTGGAGTTCTGCTGTGGTGACCCCTAACCGGGAAACGCTGAAAGACACAACAACTAAGTATTCAAAAGTAATCCAAGTAAGGCAGGCAGTCTGTTTCCAGTCGAAAATCCTTTATTAAGTACACAGACAAGTAATCCAAGTAAAACAAAAATAGAGTAATAATTTCCTCACAAGCTTTCTAAATATATATATATATATATATATATATATATATATATATATATATATATATACCTTTTATCAGGCATATGAGTGCTTTATTGTGCTGTAAAACAAAGTGTTCTTGGTACACATGTTAAATTCACATCCCTTCCCCCATCAGTGTCACGTTCGAGCTTGTCCTGCCCTACTTAGTAGCTGTCATAGTAATATAAAACCCTTATGTATTTTAAATAAAATTTATAATGATGTGATACCTCTTATTTAACCAGATTATTAAGTAGATTATTAAGTCTGTGATTTTATCCAAGACAATATACTACATGGCTGGAAATATATCAACCTTAGTTCATTTGGCAATCAAGAAATGTATATAAATATGCACATATACATGTTGCATGTAAAAATCAATTTCTATTTTCATAACCTATTGTTAACAAAGATTGCTTTCGTTCTTCTAGACTTCTTCAGGTCTGTATACAAGAACCCTAAAAACAATCTATAAAAATATATATAATTGTATAATTAGTATTGTTATTACACATCATTTTGAATAAAGTGGAAAAAAGAACCAGAAAAAAATAAAAATAAGAAAAAAATGTATGTATGATGATGGAAACAAAATATACACTTAAATTTTAACCGATTTAAAATGGTATTTAAAACCAATTTGTAGAATAAAATAAAATAAAATACAATTAGTCATGTAAAAAAAGGGGGGATCTTAACAATGAGTTGGAAGTATGTGAATACTCATGGATCACACTTTTAGAAGCCAATTGTTTTCCAGGTTTAAATACAGCAATAAGCATTAAACCCATTTTAAAAAGAAGACAGTTAACTTTGAAATAACATCCTGTGTGGATGGGTCTTGGTTAAACATGTTACTTAATTTATGGCTATACTGACTTTCAGTAATGTTTTACCTGTATATATGTCTTTAAACTGAAGTGCTTAATACAACTGTGTCATGTGATTACTTGTATGGTTTGGATTCACTGTTTAAATGAAAGCATTTGATTTCTTTTAGGAAATACACTACAGGGATCACTTCTGTGTCTCTGCTTGACAGTGGCACAGGAAAATAACTATCTTGGGTGGTGTAAGCCAGAGAACTTTGTTGGCTAGGCTTACATAGGCCCTTGGACCAATAGCCTAGTACCTACCTATGAATCTATGAACCTATAAACAATGTGGCAATTTTCTAAGTTCCAGTGCACTTTTAATTGAACAGTAGTAGTTTAGTCCAGGCTTCCTAAAAGAGTGCAGCTTTAATTGCCACATGAGTTCATGTTTCTCCAGAATATTCAGGATGTCTCCTTCAAGATCACCCATGTCTATGCGATCCAGGATCTGGAACTTAAAACCTGTGTGTCTTTTATGAAGAGAAAGGTGTTTGGCTAGTGCATTATTTTTACATCCAGAGTGGATTTCTGACAGGTGACATGAAATCCTACGCTTGAGTTTATTTATAGTCTTGCCCACATAGAATGCATCACATTCATTGCACTGTGCCCTGAAAATTACTTTTGTAGAGTTACAGTCACCCCCTGCACTGGTTTTAATGATCTTCTTTAAATAAGGGCTGTATAAGTATACAAAATGTACAGTAAGTTTCACATCTTTTAGTGCTTTTCTCACATGGTATAGGTTTAAATTCAACAAAACTTTTAATGTTCCTGGCTTTCCTATAAACAAATGATGTGGCTTCACCTAAGATGTTAATCAGAAAAGGGTTTCCTGTGACAATGTCCCAGTTTTCTTCAATAATATTTTTGATACTGTGATAATCCAAAGTGTATGTCAGGATGCAGCTATTTTTGCATTTGTTATTCTCTGTAGAATTACTTAACATTTTGTTTACTGGGGAGGTTGAGTGAAGGTGCTTCAGTCCTTTTCAGTTCTATAATGGGTTTCAGGATGTTTTTTAACATCTGACTTTCATAGTCTCTCACTAGAAATCATTCTCTTAAGTTGTTCGGGTTTCTCAAAAATGTTTCCATCTCTGTGGTAATTCTAGCTAATTTATAGCCTTGGGCCTTCACTACATTATACTTGGTTTTTGTAGGATGTAGACTTTTACTGTGGAGTAATACGTTAACCCTTGTTGGTTTTCTGAATAGATCAGTGGTGATTCTGTTATTGCTGGAGTCCTTGGAAATCTGCATATCTAATAAAGTGGTTGAAGTACAGCTATGGAAAGAGGTAAACTTCAGGAAGGGGGTTGTTTGACTGAGGTAAGTGATAAAATCTCCAAGCTGCAATGTGTCACCTTCCCACACAATAAAGATGTCATCAATAAAATGTAAGTAGCATGTGATATGCTGCATGTAGTATGTGTTATTTAACACAACATCCTCCTCCCATTTGCCCAGGGCTATGTTAGCTATGCTGGGAGCCATGGCAGCCCCCATTGCTATACCATTTTTTTTGTTTGTAGTGTTTGCCATTGAATGTAAAAAAATTAAGTCCAGTACAAGATTAATGAGCTTGCTTAACTTTTGTAGTTGTGCCTGTGTACCCTGATTATGTTTCATAAAAGACTCCATAGCTGCTGTTATACAGTAATTGTGAGGGAGCACTGTGTACAAGGATTCCACATCAATAGTTAATAAAATACTGTCAGCTTCCACTGTAATGTTTTTTTATTTTCTTCAAAAAATCCATTGCATCTCTTATGTATGACTTATTCTTTCCTGCTAGAGGTTTCAGCAAGTAATCAAGGTAAATGGCTGTGGCTTCAGTAAGGCAACCTCCACTTGCTACCACCAGTCTATAAGGTGGGTCTTCTCTGTTCTTGTGTGGCTTTGGTATTCCAGAAAAGTAAGGTAAACTTAGGCATGGGCTCCATAAATAATTATAAAGATTTTCAGTGATAAGTTTTTCTTCCCATAATGTGGTGAGATTAGTGTTCCATAAATCATATGCTCTTTTTATGTCATCCATGGTAAATAACTCATAAAATCTGTTATCCTCCAGCATGTTCTCTATCTTTTGGTTGTAGCTAGTGGTATCAGTCACAAGTATACCTCCTCCCTTGTCTGCCTTCATTACATGCCTGGATTTATCATTGCCTAGCTCAAGCAATGCTTTTCTTTCTCCCTGTGTTAAGTTATAAAGTTTTTCTCAGGAGCTTTTTTAAGCAGTTTCCTGATATCCATCTCACATTTCACTTCAAAAGCAGTTAGTGTTTAATGTAGTGGTGGACAATAGCTGCTAGGCCTTTTTATAGTTTCATCAATAGGCTTATTTTCAATGTCATTACTTTTGCCATGAAACTGTACCCTTAAGTTGAGCTTTCTCACAAACATTTTAAGGTCTATCAGTACCTGAGCAACCTCACTCCTGCAGCTTGGTACAAAAGTAAGTCCTTTGGACAACACACTTTTTTCCTCTTCAGTCAGTGCTTTAACATAGTGGTTCCAGATAAGTGGAGTACCTGTTATTGTGGCACATGTTGTTGTTGTTATTGTACCTATTATTGTGGCTGGTTCCTCCGTCTGAGCCTGGGACCTAGGTTGTAGTCGGGGTTCCAGTCGGGATTGCCCAGGTATTGTATTTCCCTCACCCCTGTCCACTGTTTGGTTCTCCTGTCTCCCTGGGAGTTCGCGGATATAGTATGAGACCTCTGGAATTCCTCCTCTGCTTTCTGGAATCTCGGTGGGTTGTAGTAGTATTCCTCACTCTGGCTGTGGTATGGGGGGACCTGGTAAGAGAGACAAGCTCTGGGCCTCTGGTGGTGGTCACTGTTCTTGTTCTGGTACTAGTGCTGGCTTTGGTATTGGTGTGGTGGTTGATGTCTGTGCTGTTGATATTGGTCTTCTTGAAGAAACTGGTCTCTGTGAAGGTGCTGCTGCTCCTGGTAGCTGGATTGTCTGTGGTCGCAGTTGTCCTGGTAGTCCTGTAATTTGTCCTGTAGAACTCTTTGTCAGTTCTAGTTGCTGCTGTGGCTTATGTTCCTGTCCTGATCCTTCTGTGATGTCAAAGGCTTTTACAGAGTGTTGATAGCCAGAGGAGATTGGGATTATGGGGAATGAGATGTTTGAGGGGCAGTCTCCTGGTGGTCCTGTATTGTGCCCTTGTCTGGTTTTGTGTGAGGATCTCCCCTGGGAAAATCCCGTTAAGATCTGCTGGCATGATTATACTTTCCCTTATATCCCCTGTAATAACTAAAACCTTGTCTGTTGTTGGTTCTCCTGTTGTTGTTAGTATTATTGTACCTCCTAGTAAGTCTCCCAGGATCATCTTTGTCCAGTTGATTTCATTTCATTTTATTAATCTTTCTTTCTTTAATGGACTGCTCATATCCTTTCACTCTTTCTTTAAGCAGCTCAAATTTAGCATCTAGGTCATTGTGGTTCTCAGTTTCCAATGTTGTTTTTAAAGATGTGATGTCAGCCTTTGTAGCTTCCTGCACACTAAGGTTGTTCCTTACTAGCAGACGAATAAGTTTGTAGCTGGCATCCTCTAAAATATCTTCCCATTCCTTAGAAAGTGAATCATCCATACTTTTCCACATTGGTCTTTTGCTCACTCTAAGTCCCCAGGGTAGTCTCTTCTTATCTATGCTTTGTTGTAAATAAATGTGTTCCCAGTAGAGACCCTGCACGTGTTTCAGTTGCTTTTCTAGTTTAGAAAAAGTCTCTGAATTCATATTTTCTGGGCCCATTCTTTCCTGTCCATTTTCTGTATCCGTTTGTATTTGATCTGCTTCTGTATCATTCCAGACAGGTACAGTTAGTCAATCTTTTAGCCTGTCATTATCCATGTCTTAAAATTCTGGAATTCAACACCAATTCAGGGATCCTTTGACGGAACAAAAACCTTGTTCTCAGAAAAAGCACCAACAAAAAACAAGTAACTTAGAAAACGCCACGTTGTTTACATGACTAATTGTATTTTATTTTATTTTATTCTACAAATTGGTTTTAAATAACATTTTAAATCAGTTGAAATTTAAGAGTATATTTTGTTTCCATCATCATACATACATTTTTTTCTTATTTTTATTTTTTTCTGGTTCATTTTTCCACTTTATTCAAAATGATGTGTAATAAGAATACTAAATAATTATACAATGATATATATTTTTATATATTGTTTTTAGGGTTCTTGTACACAGACCTGAAGAAGTCTAGAAGGATGAAAGTGATCTTTGTTAACAATAGGTTATGAAAATAGAAATTCTTACATGCAAAATATATATGTATATATTTACATATAATTTTTGATTGCCAAATGAACTAAGGTTGATATATTTCCAGTCATGTAGTATATTGCCTTGGATAAAGTCACAGACTTAATAATCTACTTAATAATCTGGTTAAATAAGAGGTACCACATCATTATCAATTTTATTTAAAGTACATAAGGGTTTTATATTATTATGACAGCTACTAAGTAGGGCAGGACCAGCTCGAATGTCACATTGATGGGGGAAGGGATGTGAATTTAACATGTGTACCAATAACACTTTGTTTTACAGCACAATAAACCACTCCCATGCCTGATACCTGATAAATGTATATATATATATATATATATATTTAGAAAGCTTGTGAGGATATTGTTACTCTATTTTTGTTTTACTTGGATCACTTGTCTGTGTACTTAATAAAGGATTTTCGACTGGAAACAGACTGCCTGCCTTGCTTGGATTACTTTGGAATACTTAGTAATGCTGTACAATTATATATTTTCTATTATTATTTTTTGTTTTGTTTTGTTTTGACTTAAGACGAGTTTAAGTTCGCTACTTCTACTACTATTGTCTGATCTGATTAATATACAGTGATTAACTGGAAATATATGGACTGAATATCTTCCACACAGAGAAGTTTCTTACACTGTTTTGTTTTTGGACTCACTACACTTTAGTGGGTTGTTTTGAGACTTTGGGGATGCCATGGAAATTACTTGTTTTTTTGTTAACAACTATTATATCCTTGCAGTGTGAGGTCCTCAGACCTGTTTTCCTCTTTATGTCTTTCAGGCACAATGTCTCGGAAGAGACTACCGATCTACACACTGCAGGTGAATGATGTCATCATTACATACCTGGTGCAGCACTAGCACACCCTGTTTGGATGTACAGCCCATGATCTGCAGGAGAGGACCACCCTGTAAAATGATCTTAGCACAGGGTAAATGATGTTGGCCTGCATAACAGCAGTTATGAGCAGTTCCAACATTGGTGCACTGATCTACTCTGATATGTCCACCGGCATACTGCTGTGGTTAGCAGGGACCAGCTTGCCACAGGGAGGTCAAGCCCCCCGATACATGCTGAAGAGCTCCTTGCCAGCCTCGGGGCTCCTGCCCACCCGCAAACACAAGACTTGGCAAAGAGCATTGTGGAGGAGGGTCCTACCCACACAGTGGATAAGGAGTGTGCAGGTAAGGCCATAGGGCATATCTGTAGACCACTTTTGCATATCCGTCTGCATCTGTAGAGTATAACCATGCATATGTGAGATGAAATATATATAGTCTGTTGCTGCATTGTAGTAATAAACAGATGTGCATAGTCTGTAGTATTGTGGGCTTATACTGTTGATGTACTGTAATGCTGCTCCCACCCTGTACCAATGTCACAGGTGTGGCTACTGACATCACATCTCTCACACAACTATATAGGTCCCTCTGGTATACCTCCAGGGCAGCAGCCTATAGCTGGTGAGTATGGTGTTTGTTCAGGTTTGCCAATACACCGCCTGTATTATGGCTATGGTATATTCTATGCACACATTTAACACACCTACCCCTGATGCATGCTGTACATGTTCACTTATTGTTGCTGTTAACTGCACTGCATCACAGTGGTCATCATGGTGGTGTATCTGAAGGGTATGTAATAGTCCTGCAATATAACTAACAACCTGTCATTGCAAGATGTGTGCACAGAGATGAACATAGTGGTGGGACAAATGGCCTACAGTAGGGGCATGTCTAAAATATCACCCTTATACAGTGCTACAACTGTGTATATACCACTATTACAATGGCAACTGTTACAGATCTACACTACGGCATAGCACAATACTGCATTCCACAACCCTTACAACCTGTAATGTGGTCCTAACATGAGCAATGAATGTGTAATATGGAATTCTATGTTAGGACAACAAAATATGGGGAATACATACCTTCACAAACACTGGAAGCATATGTGCACATACACTCCAAGTAACGTACTGTAGAAGCAGCTCTTGAGGTACTGACAGCATGCACTCTTCATGAGTATGGATCTTCCAGCATGTACAGGTCCTCAATGCCACACCAAGAAATGGTCTGCTGTCCAAGACATTTGGCCATCAAATGTGCCCATTTACCTGCAACAGAGGTAGCCATGGCTTGCACACATCTTACAAGCCATGGAATGGATCCCATACCCAACAGGTAGCACCCAGGAGTTGGACATGTAGCCTTACCTCACCATTGCATATACCATGGCAAACAGTGCAGACAGTCATGTATGTGGCATGGATGTATGGACAAGATTAATGTAGAAAGTAAACAGATGGCCATCCAAGTCAGATGATGACACATGTTGCAAACTGGTCATGCAGGCTGCTTAGTAACATGCCACAACACTGAGGGAGTTGCAGGAATGTCTGCCAAATACTGGCTGTGCAGTGCCTGGGTCAGCAATTGCCTGGACTCTGCATACGTATGGCCCATGGGTTATGGTAATCAGATGGAACAGTTGTACCACAGGAAACATCAGCCAGGGCTCTCTACAGGTAGCATATGCATAACAACAACAAAAGTCCCCCAAAGGCATGCGTCACAATGTGTACTGGTGTACCAAGACCAAGTTGGAAACCTACAGACATTATCAATTAAGATACATGTGCACAACCAGCACCTCACCCCACCTCAGCCCCACCATCCCCATCTGTACCTTACTGGTGCCAGTGTACACCTGTATGTTTGCCATTCATTAGCAGGGACTAGGCCAGTACACATGTTGTTCAGAGTTTGGGACACTGCAAAATGACACACATGTGTAGGCCATAGTTGTCAAGCATCTGCAAAAAGACTGAGTATGGGGAGGGGGGTGTCATCCTGAAATACAACAGTGCACTGAAGCAAAGATCCAAAGCTTGCTAAGAATGGCTGTATCTGCACACAGTTAAGGTCATGAAATGTGGTAGACATAACCCTGACTCCACAGCAATAGTGACAGCACTGTGTGACCTCCAAGGGCTGTGCACATTGGTTGACCTTGCAATCATGCAGAGTTGGGGGACATTTGTAGGGCAGAGTGACCAAATACTGGCAAATGCAGAGGGCCCATGCTAGTATACCCCTTCCAAGAACAGTGACTGCTGTAGTACACATAACAGTTGGTGCAACAAACCATCATAATAAGTGTGTGCACACATATGCACCCACAACTTGTATGCATCTCAACCAGTGTCTGCACAACTAACACATTGGTTTGATACTGCATTTGATTGCACTGGTCATATGTCACATATCAGGTTTGTGTAATGTTAACATATGCAATAATGTGGCCCCATGGCATATCAGGGAAGAGGGTGCTATATCAATAAGAGTGTGTACACTCCCCATAGCCACGGTAAGGTTTGAAGGTTGTCAGCGTAATTGTATTTTATTGGCCATACATGCACCGCTGATGATGAGATCTGTAAATCAGACATCAGGCATTCACAAATGACATCTGTCCACATATCATCGCAGGTATCTGTCAGACAAACACATAGAGGCTGTGAGCAGCAGAGCAAACATAACTGACACACATATACACATTCAGCAATGGTGTGTACACCTGTGAGGTATGGTGCACAATACATGCCAGGGTGCTGAACAAGTGCACAGCAATACTGTGTACATGGGTACAGTGTGCTCCAGGGGAAGGGGCATCACCTACTAACACAACCCATGCATCACAGAGATGTATAATGTTGGTAACGGGGATTGACTATAGCTGCACTCCATGCTGTTGAGTGCAATATGTCATGGATGTTGACAGATGGGTAATGAGAGGTTTGTGTGTAATATCTTTGTGCAACCTCACCTGTAAGTGCATGTGTGTATGTGTGTGTGTGTGTGTGTGTGTGTGTGTGTGTGTGTGTGTGTGTGTGTGTGTGTGTGTGTGTGTGTGTGTGTGTGTGTGTGTGTGTGTGTGTGTGTGTTTATGTTGGTGGGGGGTGAATTTGTCTGTAAGTGCTATCTGGTGGAGTGGAGGGGGTTGATGCATGTAGAATGCATGTGTGTGTGTGTGTGTGTGTGTGTGTGTGTGTGTGTGTGTGTGTGTGTGTGTGTGTGTGTGTGTCCATGTATGCACATGTGTGAGTGTGGGGTTTTTCATACCTCTCAACTTCCCTTAGAAATTGTGCAATAGATGGAAATGGACAGACACATTAGACACCAGGAATACTTTTTTTAAATGTAGTCACAGGAAAGCTGATAGAGTAATAAAGTCTGCAGCATGAAAGATGCATTGGGATGGGAAAACTACACACCAGGGATACATTTTCAATTGCAGTCAGCAGAAAGTTGAAAGAATACCCAAGTATGCAGCACGAAAGATGCATTGGAGAATTACTAGACAACACCAGAGAGTGTTTCCAAATATTACTGTAATCTTAATAGAAAGTTAATAGAGCAACAGATCTTACATCTATTGAACAATAGTTAAGTATGAAACTCCAGTGTGTGACATTATTGACTGACTGTAATAGCTCATAACATATGGGGGCCATGCTCAAGACATCTGGACAAAACCAGGGTGAACACTTGATGACATCAGGGAGTCTTTGAAAAACTGAATCCAATCAAGTTAAATAGTTAATGGAGTAACAGGTCATGTTTTGTGATCACTTTTCTGAGCAATTAGAAGAATGTTATGTTAATGATTGGTATTATTGACTGTAATTATTCAAGACTGATGCAGGACGGGGGAAATAAGAGAAAAAAATAGGGACATTCTGTAAACTCAGGGACAGGTAAGTAGTTTGGTGGAATGTCAGTGTGTGTGTGTGTGTGTGTGTGTGTGTGTGTGTGTGTGTGTGTGTGCACTGTTAAACAATGATATACAGGTCTTAAAGTGCATTTCTTGTTTTCCCCTCACAGGTGGTGAGGTGAGTCAGGGTCCCTCCTGCAGGCAATCTGATGTTGGTGTCCATACAGACACTGAAAATGATGATAGGTGTGTTGAGGAACAGGCGGGGCTGTCAGGGGCTAAAGCTGCACCATCGTTTGACATCCCACTGTTATCCACCCCATCCCCGCACACAGTCAAATTACCTATACATACCCCATCACCAGTGGCCATAGCTGAGGGACAGTTGGCAATTGGTGGCATGGGACAGGATAGTGTGGTATCTATGGCACATGTGTCTGGACACAGCAGCCATAGCTGGATGTCCGGTGGGGTACCACATAGGCAGATGTACAGGGGTGCTCATTGGAAGGCTGCTGGTCATCATACTCCTGGCAGAAGTGCCACATCATGTTTCATTAGACGCATGTTTCAGGCCATCATGGAGGTGCAGGCATGTATGGAATGGTACACCAGACAGGCTCTGAGGCTGCAGAGGGCTGCTCATTCAGCTGTTACTGACAACATCTGTGATCTTGCTGGTGCCTCTGTTATTTTGCAGAGGTCATGGATAGACAGTTAGGTGAGATGGTGGGAATCCTCGACCGTGGAATGTCTGTGCTCGAGCATATGGTGGGAGTGGTGCAAACAACACGTGGACATAGGCCAGCAACATCAACAGCTGGAGGTTGACATGGATGTGCCAGAACACAGAGCTGCTCCCGTAGTGGCAGTACCAGCCCCAGTACTGCAGGGGGAGCACTGTCCACACCGCACCACAGCAGGCCACGTGCACATGGCCCTGACAGGTCTCAAGAGGGACCTGGATCCAGCGGACATATGTCATCCTCAGGGGAGAGTACCATATCGTGGCTTGTACCTGGTGGTGCCCATGGAACCCCTGGCAGGCACAGTTCTCATGTCCGTGGATGGAGATTGTAAACTGCACACCCTGCCAGGTATGGTCTGTGGTTGTCCAACAAACTCCTGTATAGGGCAGCCACATGGCAGAACTGTATGCATGCATACACACACACACACACACACACACACACATTACCAACACAGCTAGGGCAACCCCATACCTACACACACCACATCACAACACCCCAGTTAATAATTAACCCCCCTCACTCACACACATGGTGTCAAATGTATGCCTCAGCCTAGGTCTTTGGCAAACCAACAACACACCCTGTGCATATGATGATACCTGTGCCACATCCATGTCATCCATAACATCCATGCAGGGACATGCTAATATAGTTCTGATGCACAGGGTGACTGTACTACAGTGTACCAATGTAATGCTGTGTAGTATGTTGTCAGCAGTAACGTTTAATGCTTACATGTCAAGAAGTGCAGCCATCCAGCCATGATGCATTATAGCTGTTATTAACACTGAATGATTTTGGTCTCCATAATTTATTCTGTTTGTGTTGTAGGTGTCTATGTGTCAGCAGGATGATGGTCTGATGCTGTATCCCACAAGGGGTATGGCACTGTGGTGACACCTTGGCTGTGCCATATCCTGGGTACAGGTGAACACCTGTCACAGGTCTGTATAACAGTTACTGCATATGCCACATGGCTGATAGGTCTGGGGGTGTATACAGGTGAGTGCACTGTGGCTGATGTCAGCAGTCCTTCTACTGTGGATGGTAAGTGTACTGGGTGGTATACACCACATATTTGTGTATAACACACACAGAGGCTTTGGTGTTGATGCAATACTCAGAGAATAATGTACACATGGATGTATGTACGAGTGCAAGGCACCCATTTTAGCCTATGTAATTCCACCAAGACAGAATAGGCACAACAACACATTGGGAAATAAGCTGTCTGCTAGTTTGATGTAATTGACGATGGTACTGGCAGGGTATATGTCCCTTTCCCCAATGTAGTGCAATCCTCAACTCAGTAAACATAGGTGTACTGGTGTGGGTGGCACAGCCCTACCCTTTGGATGGTGTGAAGTGCTGTACAACTGCAGATAATGTGAGCAAAACTACTTAACCTGTTATCATGAGCTGTACATTATTACAGCCAGCTAAGTGGGGGGGGGGGGTACATTCAACAGTAACTGCAATAATGGTGGCTGTGTCCACAAGAGCCACACCCAGCTATATATACCAACCCTAGTATCACTGTACACCTATACAGTGGGGAAGAGGGCATTTACACACCTACCACTAGTGGTGATGGAATGTATTTCCACAGGATGATACCTGTGAAATGTTAGCATTTACCAGGCAGTTCTCAGACAGATGACCTCCTGGAACATGTATATTTTGCAAATGGAAGTAGATTCCTTCACAAAAACACACTCTTACTTGGCAACACTAGGACTAGAGACCCTACCTAGGTATGTAGCGCTACTGATGTGTGTGGCCTTAATTGCACACACCACACAGCTTTTAGGATGAAGTGTGTTCCAGGTTGCATGTTACGTGAAGAACATCCCCAGGCCTGTACAGTTTGATAATGGGGGATTGACTGGTTGTTTATGGACAATGCATAGTGTGACATACTGTCATATACACATTGACAAACACATAACAGTCATACACATACCTGAGAAACCTGGGCTTATCAGTGCTAACTACCTTGTCAGTGTGTCCATTCTGATAAGTTGCACACAGCACATGCATAACTGGGCTGGATAGTGTTATCAGTTACCAGTATGGTTGATGGTGACAGTGGTCCCCATACAGTGGAACATGGGACATGTACTGGGGTACCATGGTATAAAGACAATATACCCAGCACCCACACCCCACAGTCGATATTGTATGCTCTGAAACCCATGATAATACTCTGGCATACCCACCATCACACATTGACCAGAACTGCAATACAACCCCTTGTCTATCCCAAGAGAGCTACTGCAGGGATATGCATCTAATGCACATGCCACAGGGATAGTAGGGTGATGCATTGTCATTGCTCTCCTACAGTCAGCAACATCACTATCCCTAATACTGTGTGGCAATATTTATTGTATTAGGAGAATGTGGCCTCAGAATGCTGTATCCTACAAATATACACACATGCACACATACACACACTTGCCAGAACTCAGAGGTTACCCATGTGTACAACAGTGTTTTGTTCCTACTGCAAGCCCCAGGTAGTCCTTAGGGTGAAGAGTGTAACAAGGTACATGTAATGTCCGGTACAGCAACAGCCACATCTAACTATGGCAATGGGGGGAGCGGTGCATGTGAAGGGCCTCAGGGTATTATCAACTACAAGTCTACAAACACACATACACTGTTATTCTCAGTAATGCACACCTACACATTTGTCAGTACTGGTGTCCATCGGTGCAGGTGTTCATAGGTGTGTACCAGGCTATTATCCATGGAGACATGGGAAGTGTAGGAGATGTGTGTACAGTGGTATCTTGCCACCTACCGACTGCCAGTAGGCAATCTATCAACAGATACCACAAGGGTGATCCTCAGGGTGAGAGTTAGATGCAATATCCAGTCATCTGGTTGCCTCTTGCAGAGGGCCAGTGAGGTGCTCCAGTTGACATGTATGCAACATGTATTACATAATATGGTCAGTGTCTATCTTGGAGACCTGTACCTAAATATGTTCTGTTGACTCTAGTAGTGTAGTTGAGGTATCTATGGCATGTGGTGCATACAGGGTGTGGATTCCTAGCTGCAGCATTCATAACACAGCTGGGCAGTCATATCAGTTTTACTCAAGCATAGATTGCCTGTATGTAGCCAAGATGGAGTCCCAACATCTGCACATCTGTACAGAGGACAGACATCAGCTAGCCAACTGGTTATGCAGTAGGATGACTGTGTTAACAGATGTCTGACACTGAGAAGTATGCCGCTACTACATGACAGCAGCCCTCAATGACATGTCCTATACACACAGTAGTCTACAGTTAATATCCATATGTCAGATCAATATCCAGTAGCAAATACTTAATGACACACAGTTCACACACCAAGAACACGATAATGAGGACTCAGAGTCCATCTTTGCATGCATGGTTGTTTGGTTCCAGGACTACAATCTGCAATTTACTGTTACTTGGGAATGTACTGTCAGCAGTAGTAATGTAATGGTACACTACATGCCAGTGTGACTGCATATAACCTGGGATACTACCCATGTAGGAAATGCATTCAAACAGAAAATAGTGTTGTACAAGACATATATACCCAGGTGTCCCAGACAGTAGACTCACATCCCTTGCTACTGTAATCACAGCACATAGATGGATGTTATGTACATGGAATTAAATACACTTATTAGAGATGTCATTACCCTGCTATTTTATCAAACCAGAAAATGAGCACTGGTTACCAGGGCTGAGCCATGCTTAGCAGGTTTCAGTATTGCTGCAATATGAATGCTAAGCAGATTTGCATACTGGTAAGCGAAGCTGAAATGGTGTAAGCCCCTTTTTTGTTTACCCGTACATTAGCAGCACTTACCATCACGCAAACCCACTTAAAGCTGCTCAAAACTGCCTTACCCACTTTGTATCCAACAGCCCTTGTTCTGCCCAGCAACAAAATAAACAGCCCTTGCAGGTCTTGAACCCAGGACCCTGGCCACTATAGTTACAACAGTTAACCACTAAGCCATCACAGCTGTGAAACAGTTGTTTTTTTTCCAATATATCAGTCAGTAAACATACTGAATAGTATTGAACAACTGCTATGACTTCTACAATTGTGTAGTACTTGGTATTGATATTACTGTTGAATCACATGTGTTGTTATATCTAAATATACACATATCAGATAAATACGGTGTGATACATCTGGGAAAGTATATGCAACAGTCATGTTTATACATAAGGATATGTATATGTATATATACATATATATATATATATATATATATATATATAATACACATATACGTATACATACACATATATATTTATATATATGTATTTCTATACATCCGTATATTGCGTTATATGTATGGTCATATATAGATCTATCTGTATATCTATGTGTGTGTATGTATATATATATATATATATATATATATATATATATATATATATATATATATATGTGTGTGTGTGTGTGTGTGTGTATAACATATGTCCATAACATGTAGTGGAGTCATACCTCAGCACCAATAGTCATAACCTCTTAGTGCAAAGGGGTGTCAGTTAAGTATTGCAGGTATAAATGTAGACTATTGCTACTGTAACAGGGGTTGTCTTAACAGAAATGTGTGTGAAGTCACATCTGATATTGACATGTACACCATCAGTTACTGACAGACATAATAGGATCATCATAGTGCAGTACCACATATATCACAGTAATGATCCTGTGGAATACAGCAGAGATATGACCAATAAATGTGGACAGTCTGACACACTCTGGGCAGTCCAGAGGTATACACAGAACCCCTTAGTGCAAGATGTGTGGACCAAGCCTGACAAAGTGGATGTTTACAGCCATGTAAATAGGAATATTATGAAAATACTGGAATAGATAAGCTCACAGTTTATGCATTCACACTCCTGTCTGTCTTGACACATAGCCAGAGGGGCAGAGGTCACAAGCCCACATACTACGCACTAGTTAGTGACATACATATGTACAGCATCCTACTGCTTTTCAAAAATACACAGCAGTTATGGTGGCCCAGCAACAGTACGTTTGACAAATATCTGGATATAATATCACACTGGGTAAGTACACTGAGCTGCCTGGCATGTTACAAAACATTGTGCAAACTACAGCCACAACACTGGCCATCATTTCTTATGGGGGAATACACATGTACCTGCAAATATAGCAGGCTCTACATGCATGTAACAGCATGGAGTAACAGACACCTGTGTGAAAGCACATACTCACAACCAATATGAACACAGCCACAGTCACATATGGGAAACATGCTTAATATTACAGTATATGGACTGTGTGATCAACACCATCCTCATATGTGCCACTCATATACTAACCCTACATAAATTGGGCCAATACCCAGTGCATTCCGATGCCTGACTGTGGTATGGGCCATGTGTTGGTTTGGCCCTACAAACATCTACACCAATAGGGTACCATACACTGGGGCAGCATGCAACATCAGATAGAAAAGGACCAAGAACAGTGACATCTACCACAGTCTGTATACAGGCCAAGGTACATATTCACAATACACAGTCTGTCGACAATCATCATAAGTACAAGGACCTCACTACTGTACACACTACAACAGAATGTCCAGGTTTTGTCCTCAAATATAAGCCTTACTATTCATAACATGTCTAGCAGTCTGATATTTCACTGGCTTGTTATCAGGTCTGATGTCAGTAAATAATGGTGTACTGAACATATGCACCTATTACTGCATGACATGTGTATAAATGTTGACAGAGTTATTGCTGGAGACACAAACACAAGGCCAATATTGACATGTTGCTGTGATGAACTCATACATTTACTGGTGTAACAGGGTTTGCTGTGACGTATGTCTTTTGAGGGATATGAAGTCAGTAACTCACATGGCTGTCACCATGTACTGATTGGAGTTCTCAGAGTATGCTACTGCATTTCTAAAGATAGGACACGTGTGAGTAACACAACACATGCAAGACTCCAAACACTGGCCAGTCTGCGAATAGCCCTACAGGTGAGAGTTTCCTCAGCCACATAACACTGTCATGATAGATATTAAATCATATAGACCAGCCAAATTCACACAAACCCTGTTAAACCAACATTACTTCAAATTTAGAAGAGCAAGACTTACATTCTGTCCTCATGTCTGGAACATTCCCCTCCTGTTTGTTGGCCTATCTTCACAGTATATGTTGTAAGAGGTATATCCCACTACCCTCTGTGATGCTGTTTGCCAAGCATGACATGAAGTCCTGCTGACAGTGAATGAAAAGGGCCAACACCCACATGATGTTCCTAGTTACAGGAGTGTGTTTCCATGCAATTGGCTATGGGGATGTTACCACAGCTGTTCCACATGCAATCAGCTAGTAGGGAGCTGCAATTTATGCACAGGCCATCAGCTGATATTGAGCAACACTTATAAAACACAACCTGCTGCAAAACAGGTGTACTTTTCCACATCCACCAGAGAGGGAGTGAGAGAGACAGAGAGAGACAAAGTAAGAAAGGAAGGGGGTAGGAGAGTAAGAGCTAAGCATGTTTGTGTCACACACT
Source organism: Protopterus annectens (assembly GCF_019279795.1). Classification (NCBI taxonomy): domain Eukaryota; kingdom Metazoa; phylum Chordata; order Ceratodontiformes; family Protopteridae; genus Protopterus; species Protopterus annectens. The sequence goes on along the minus strand of NC_056737.1, from coordinate 820,929,598 downwards.
TACCCGTATGGGGTTTTAAACCTCTGCCTGACTCTGTACTGCTATTACATTTTTATGCAGTTATTTCATCCACCACAGAGCTTACTTGTTGGAGAGCTGTCCAAAGGTATCTTTGAAGGTGAGTGACATCAGCAACAGTGATAATGGAGGGATAAGATAAGTGTAGTACATGTGCCTGCCCACAAAAGCAAGTGTCAAGGAAGACACAACCACACTCTCTCAGGGACTCACACACATTATCACAGTTGTCAAGGTCTAGATTAGAATTCCTAACTAACTAGTTTGCTACACGACAGTATTACACAGGTATCACATGCACCACAGAGGGTATCAGGCTGATATATGGGCAAAGGGTATGTCAAGGTGACTGACATCAGAAGGCATACTATAGTAGGGCAATAAGAGGTGTAGTGAGTGTGAATGGCTACCAAATCATTAATCTCCACACACCCACAGACACAGATTTGTCAGTACTGACATGTATGGATTCATTACTTCACAGGTGTGTAGTAGTTGACTGTGCCAGTAGGCTGTACAAGGATAGGCAAAGGGTATAACTTGGCATCAGGCCACATGACAATGGTGTGCAGTGTGGCTCAGGGGTGTAGTCCCTGGATTGGCCCACACAGGTAGGTATTGTATTCACCATCCACTCAGGGTCACCTATGATGTCAGATACAACACTGGGTTACTATTGTGGGTGGCCAGTGTTGTACAATGCTTGCCATGTATGTGTTCTATATTCCATAACATGGACATTGTCTGTGTCATGCACATGTCCCACATGCAAGTTCTGTGACATGTGGAGGTGTACCTGCGGTGTCTGGGCCATGCTGTGTGGACAGATTGTTATAATCTGATGTGGCATTCCTGGCCTCATGTGGTGAAAACTGGATTTGGAACGGAGGTCGATCCTGCACCTACACTGACAGCATGATACAGGTATTCACTGGTGTTAGTGGCATCTGTCCATACAGGGCACGTGTATAAGGCATGGTACTGTAAGCAATTATTTGCTTATTGTAGGGATGGAACAGAGTGCCATGTCCTCTGTAGTCCACTGCAATCACACCGTGGTTAATATCTGTGGGCAATATGCAGAGAACTACCAACATAGAGGTTGTTTCCTAGCCAAGTGTGTTTGTGTATGAGACATGGGTGGAGAATTTTCTTTGGGTAATACAAGGGTTGTCTATATTGTTCTCCAATCCATAATGTCACATGTAGGGGTATGGATTGTCTACACCAGCATCACTGCTGTTTGACATCTGTTGTCCTTTTAAGGTGGACATTGTGACATATAGTAGGTCCTCAAAATAAGAAATTTGCAAAACCCACCCCACAATGAGTCCTGTTATTACACAATCATAGCTACCTCCACACAGGATACTGATGACAAACACACACACACACACACACACACACACACACACACACACACACACACACACACACACACACACACACACACACACACTCAATTGACAGTACTGAGATTCACACCCCTACCTAGCTATGTATTTCTACTACAGTGTACTGCATTTATCACAGGCACCATGAAGGTTTGAGGGCTAGTCTTTCCCCAAAGGTGTATTTCAAGGTGAATGACATCAGCAAGCTTGTCAAAGTAGGGAAATGGAAAGTGTAGTGACTGTGAATGGCCTCAAAAGCATTGATCCCTACACACAGAAACACAAAGTTTCACAGTTGCCATGGCTGGAATGAGAACTCCTACCTAACTAGTACATCACACTATAGCATTACACAGTTATAGCATGCGCCATGGAGCTTATTGGGCTAGCTTTTCCCCAAATGTGTATTTCAAGGTGATTGACATCAGCAGGCTTGCAAAAGTAGGTCAATGCAAAGTGTAGTGACTGTGAATTGCCTCAAAAGAATTGATCTTTACACACACACACAGTTGCCATATCTGGGATTAGAACTCAAACCTAAGTAGTACATCACACTATAGCATTACACAGTTATTGCATGTGCCACAAAGCTTATTGGGCTACCCTTTCTCCAAAGGTGTATTTCAATGTGAATGACATCAGCAAGCTTGCCAAAGTAGGGCAATGGAAAGTGTAGTGACTGGCCTCAAAAGCATTGATCCTTACACACAGAAAATCTCACAGTTGCTATGTCGGGGAGTAGAACTCCTACCTAACTAGGACATCACACTATAGCATTACACAGTCATAGCACAAGCCACAGAGGTTACAGGACTAGCCTTTCCCCAAAGGTGTATTTAAGGTGAATGACATCAGCAGGCTTGCCAAAGTAGGCCAATGGAATGTTAGTGACTGAGAATGGCCTCAAAAGCATTCATTCCTACACACACAGAGTTTCACAGTTGCCATGTCTGGGATTAGAACTCCTACTTAACTAATACATCATGCTATGGCATTACGCAGTTAGAGCACATGCCGTGGAGCTTATAGTGCTATCCCTTCCCCCAAAGGTGTATTTCAAGGTGAATGACATCAACAGGCTTGCCAAAGTAGGGCAATGGAAAGTGAAGTGACTGTGACTTGCGGCATTATGCAGTTACAGCCTGTGCCACGGAGCTTATAGGGCTAGCCCTTCTCCAAAGGTGTATTTTAAGGTGAATGACAGCAGGTTTGCCAAAGTAGGGCAATAGACAGTGTAATGACTGTGACTGGCCACAAAAACATTGATCCCTACATACACACACTCACCATGTCTGGGATTAGAACTCCTACCTAACTAGTACATTGCACAGTAGTATTAAGCAGTTATAGAACACTCCACAGAGCTTATAGGGCTTGTCTTTCCCCAAAGGTGTTTTTCAAGGTGAATGACATCAGCAGGCTTACCAAAGTAGGGCAATGGGGAGTGCAGTGTGTGTGAATGGGCCATAAACCATTCGTCTGGAAGCACACACACAACACTCAGTCACACATAGGTTTAAATTTAACAGGAACGTATATACAACTGCTAGATGAATAATGACTTGTACAGTCATGTTACACAGTTATCACAAGCACCACTGACACTATAGTGCTGAGAGATACCAGAAGCAAATGTCTACAGTGACAGACATTTGCACATCATGTGATATTGGCCAATTGGATGTGTGCTGGGTGGGATGGTGCTCATGATGGCAAGCTCTTTGTCACTGTCTGTCACTCTCTTCCACACATCTATGTATGTGTATGTTTGGCCTATTATCATGTGTTATCCTTGGATATATGTATGTATTCCTACCCGATGTGTGTGCAAAGCATGACTGGTGTGCAATATGAAGTGTGTGTACAAACAACTGTGACTGACAGATATGTATAGTCCACAGTTGTTGCCAGACATGGGCTTCATTTCTGTAAATGTGGGAACATGCCCAGTATGACCTTTCAGTATTTTGTTGTCAGACATGGGCTTTGTTTCTCTAAGTGTGGGAGCATGCCCAGTATGACCTTCTGTACTGGATGTGTGAATCCATTCCAGGTAGGTTGTACTCCAGTGCAAGCATTTGTATTCTACACCTACAGCTAACAATCTGTTTCTGCAGGATATCTGTAGATCAGTTGACAATACGGGGTCACAACAGGCAAAGGATAGTGGGATACTGTAACTAATTGTGTCTGTACTGCTTCTGCTACATGGTTTTGGTGTTAGCAGAGATATTCAGACATATGTACTGTTTTATGCTGTGATGTTTTATGTCATCATCTGACAGGTATACATATTTGCTTGCAGTAATTTCCTGGGGAACACAAGATGAATGAAGCTGTGTCCAGTATCTGCAGCCTACATATTCTTGCACAATCATGCCATTCTGGAGGGGGAGCTGCAGACACTTGCTGATGGGTCTGTGTAAATGGCTCATCACTTTGGTACTGTGGTGGCTGAGGATCTTATGCTTGTACATCCATCAATGTGACAGCATGGCCATATCCTGCTGTGACCATACCTCACAGCTGTACAGATTCACACAGGTTACCTAGAGGCAGGGATGATATTTCTGGTCATTACCCCTTCACAATTGTGGTTTATAAGCAGGTTTGTAGCCACCCATTCCTGTGTTTTCAGGCGGGGATTGTATGTGCACACATCTGAGTTTCAGACTTCACACACTCCATGGTGTCCATGCTTCTACCTCCCCCTCTGTTATTCTATTCTCTTCCAAACATTATGCAAATGTTATCTGATAAGTATCTCTAAAGTTATCACTTCATCCCAGCAGTATTTAGGGGTTGGTCTGCAGTTCATGCAGTAGGACATGGTGGACATGCTACTGGGATTTGTCAACATGGCCTTGCATTTGTGTTCTGTGGACTGTGTTATGTTGTTATTTGGGAGTCCATGAGGTAACAAACATTGGCAGTATGGGTGAGGCACAGGCCTTTGACAGAGGACTGTAGGGCATCTTTTAGTGATGCAGGCCATCTGTAGGAGGCCAGTGCATTGTGTCACTCCTGCAGTCCCAGGCTGCAAGCCACTATATTCCCCTGGGGTGACAGGGTAGGTGTGCAAGGCGTTAATGGCAATAGTGTCTGTCCTTATTGATCCATTGGTGTGGATGCTGGCAGGGTGCTGCTTATAGCTAAGGACACACCTGCATAAGACACCTCTTCAGCATGCTGCATTCTATGGCTATTCTCATACAGAGGTGGGGGTTATATTATACTCATTCCCAACAGCAGGGATAAGACCTGTGAGTTACCTGTGACTGATAGTGGGGGTGAGCTGGGTGCATGTGTGCTATGGAAGCTACTTGCAGCTAACTCACAGATATATGTGGGGCATTCCACTTATGCCGGCTTGTGCAGGGACATCAGCAGCTTCTCAGTACTTCATACATGTGCCTTTTGTGGTCTGCCAGTGTTTGGCCAGACTACATCAGTATTCCATACTACACAGCCTACTAATGTGCTGCAAACCTGTATGTACAATTCCAAAGGTGTGTCCATTTGACAATAACATTTTATACACTCTCTGTCTAGGGTACTTCCACCTGTGTACTATTTGTATCTCTGTGCCCACATTCATGACATGTCCGTATTTCAGATAGTGACAGCTATTACATCCGAACAATTAGTATGGATTACTGCTGGGATGCATTGTGTTTGGCACTGCAGTTGTGAGAACTTGGCCCTGTCATCAACAGTACTGGCCATTGGCCACTAGGACACAACCCTCCATGCCTACATGCTGACCACTTTCACACAATATACAACACACAACAACCTAACACAGAGCCCTGCATATTGTACACGTGCTACAATCTATCCTACTACTTTGGCCAGCTCAGGTAATCTGTACTCCACTGTTATTATACCTACACATACATGTTACTACATTTCTACATAGGATTGTGTATGTGTGTGTGGGGGGGCACACCTGACAACTGTAAACATTTGCTATGACTGTACTGGTATTTTAGGTGCTCCATTTCATTCTGTATTTTGACCTATCATGCAGACTACAGGCATATCAGTGCACTACAGTTCTTAGGTTTTATTGACCTACATTTCAGTTTCAGACTTCTTACCCTTCAGAACTAGCATCCCACTGCCTGACCTGTTGTAGTCTGTCTGTGTAGGTCTAAAGGGGGGCTGTTCTCCATAGCCATCAATCAGAGGCCTTAGCACAGCCTTCCGTTGTGTTTGTCTACACCTGTCCTGTTGGCTGAGACTGTTGTTGGGTATGTGACATCACTGACATGCATGTGTGTGTCCTATGGACACACATTTGGCCCACCACATGCCCTGCAGTGGGTTTTGTCACCTTGTGTAGTACTGCCTACTATGTTGACACCAGTATTTGTTAAGGATTTCATGCTGCCAATATAGGTGTCTACTATCTGCTGCCATCCCATTCAGCCACCCGATTCCCTAACATGCTCTCATCCATACCATAGATACAGGTAGCAGAACATACTACTACATTCAGCAATTGATAGTGAGCGTGACCTACCTTGTGGATGTGCCAGTATTGAAGATGGCGCTGGAGGGCTGACTATGTCGGATGTACATAGTACACTCCCTATACATGGTTAAGCACAGGTAGTGCCATGTTTGGCATCCCTTTTACTCTATGTGCAAGTTGGAGAGAGGTGTCATTCCCTGGGTTCCTACCATGTCAGTGCATGTGCTATGCGTTGCCTCTTTGCCAAAGCCTGGGCATACTGGGCACACCTACTCTGAGTCACTCTGTGCCTGTGCTGGCCTTGGCAATGGTGGGGGGATGTGTGGCCCTGCCCCATGCTGTTCCTGCTGCAGCTGTTTTTGCATGATCATGTTGTATAGCATGGCACATACAGTGACAATTTGAGTACATGTAGCTGGTGAGTACTGCAAGGCTCCACTGGATATGTCCAGGCACCAGAACCGTGACTTGAGCATCCCAAACTCACACTCTATTATGATTCTGGTCTGTGCTCATGCCTCATTATGGAGTTCTTGTTCAAGTGTGTGTGCATTTCTGATGGGTGTCTTCAGCCACAGCTCCAGTGTGTAACCAGCATCCCCCACCAGGTGGCCATATGGGATGTCTCCACTGGCAAATCTCTGGTACAGCTGCGTCATATGCCAGATGTGGGAGTTGTGATAGCTTCCAGGGCTGCCAGCACACACATACATTATAATGCCCTGGGCATCACACACAACCTGGCAGTTGATTGAGGGTAAGCCCTAGCGGTTTATGTAGACTGTACCCCTCTCACGGGGTGGTGCTTTGATGTGTATGTGCCTGCAGTCTATAGCACCCACTACCTCAGGGTATTCTGCTATTTGGTGGAAGAAACGCATATTGCTGGTCAACACCTCATGGGTGCTGAGGAAATATATGTGCTCACTGGTATGTGCTGACATGGCATCTAGGAACTGGTGGAGCACCCTGGATGCTGATGCCTGTGAGATCTCCATGATATCCCCAGTTGGCCTTTGGAAGGTACCTGTGGCTATTATTCTTAAGCCTACATATACCTTGGTATCTACTGGGATGGGTTCCCCTCTGTTGGTTCTGTGTGTAAGGCATGGCCAGCAAAGCTTAACAATTTGCTGTAGGAGGTCCCTGTCCACCCTGTAGTGCTCCACTATCTCCAGCTCATGTAGCCCCTGGTAGGTTACCCAGGGTCTGTACACTCTTCTCCTTCTCCTTACTGTGGGTTGGTCACTCACCACCCTCAGCCTCTTCCACGTGTTGATTTATGAGATCAAAAGCAGCCCCTACCATTTTGTTGCTTTTGTTAGGTAAAATATCCCCATTTGTGTACACCGGTTGTGTAGAGTTTGTAGGAAAAACCAGAGGGAAAGGTGTCTGCATAGTTTATAGTAGTGTGCTGGGCTGGGCTGGTCTGCTGCCTGTGTAACTGGCTGATTCTGATACATTTCACCTGCCAGCTATGCTAGTTCTCCTTGATTACCTTCCTACTGCTGTTTTCCTTCTTATTGCCTTCCTGTTTAAGCCTAGAGAAGCATCGCACAAACACAGTGCTCAGATGTGAACAGAGCTGCTATTTCCTGGTTTATTTATTTATTTTTTTAAAACCCGGTGCGCAGCGCGCACACCCGTTTAGGCAATGTAAAGACTGCTAGGCAGCTTCAGACACCCCACCTTCCTTAGCTCTGCTAAACTAAGGGCAAACCTGAGCCACAGAGCTCCAATAAGCTTACAGTATGCCTGACACACCCCTCTATGATGTCAGCTAACTCTTAGGCTTGCACCATCGTTTTCCTGCACCTACACAGTTGGGAGCTGGCTAGCAATGAGGGGAAATCTGTGATTCAGAATCATTCCCCTCATTTGCATAGAATTTACTGCTAAAGCCTACTTACAAGTCTAACACTGAGCCTTCCCCCTTAGCAACCACTATTCATTGGCCTTGTTGCCTTCTGCCTGCCATTGACTATAATGGCAAAATTGTGATTTTGCCTAAAAAACTTTTTTCAAGGTTTTATTTTTATTTTCAGGCCGATCCCGTTTGCGTACTGCTGCCCTATGCTTAAACGGCTGAAATGGACCAAAAAATAAAAGTTATTTTTGTTATCTTGAACCTATTTTCCATGCCAATGGCCATATATTTGGCCATTGTCATGCCTTCCACATTATATACACCCTTTATTTGGAGCTGTCATGGCTCCATTTTGTAGTTTGCAGAAATGTACTCGGTTACTAGCCGAATACATTTCTGCAGGTTATACTACTGCACGGATGACTGCCAGCTTCTTGGATTGCTAATTCACCTCATTTGTATGGTTTTCACCTGCAAATGGGGTAATTAGCATACAGAAGCTGTGTCCATGCAGGAATAGTGCAGGAGCACTTGTGCACGTCCCGGGAGCTAGTTTCTGGATCACTCGGTGGCCATATTGCCTCCAGCAGCTATTGCACTATTCTTGCACACCATGCAGAGCTTGCTGAATTCCAGGGTGTGTCTATGGTTTGTCATGTAGGTGGAGACAGATTTTTCTGCAACGTATGTGAGAAGTTGAGTTTTTTAAAAAAAGTAGGTAGGCTTTGCCTTCCTTTGACTCCAATGCAAGGAAATAAAAGTTTTAAAAAGTATAAGAAGGTTTTTGGTACCTACATAAAGCTAGAACCATTTTGTAAGGAGAAAAGAAACCTAAATATTGAGTTAAACTGTATGAGAGGGTGGAGGTTTCCTTTAAATAAATAAATAAATCTTTACTGCAGGCATAGGTGAAGAAATTTAGATTGGAAGTCCCTTCCTTTCAATTCTGAGCTGCCTATTGCAGTGATAGTTTTAACATCTCTGCAGTAGTGTGGGGGGAGGGGACTGTCAGTTCATGTTGGACTACAAAAGAACACCTAGAACAAAGATCTCCAGTTTACCTACTTCTCTGGCTGCCGCTGGATAACTTCAAAGTATAGTGTAAAAGAAGCTCTGAGAAAAACATAAATGAGGGTGATTAGCAACAGAAAAGAAGCAGCCATCTTACAGAAGGAATACAAAATGACAGTGAGTCACACATTTCCCATTATATGTCAATGTGGGTCCACTTCACATGGTCGACTTTTCAGAAAGTCAGCTTTCATATGGTCGAAACCATATGATCGACTTTTGAAAAGCCAACTATGGGGAACCGCTATCTCAGTACAGTGTGGAATTGGAAAATTTCCTTCTTCTGCACTGTAGTGTGATCTCAGGAGTTGGTATATTTAAGTTATGTGGGGTGCAGGGGGGCTTGCCCCCTTGCTAACAGTTGAACGGTAAGTATTTATTGTGTGTTTTGTGTTTATTTTACAAGGTTGGCTTTTCGAAAGTTGATCATAATATGGTCTCGGCCATATGAAAGTCGACTTTCTGAAAAGTCGACCATGTAAAGTAGACCCGTCAATGGCATGGGAATTCACACTTACTTCCTTATGTCTGGAATGAGTCATAGAAAGAAGACTTGAAATGCTTTATGGGAAAGAGAAAGGGTTGAAGCAGAAGAAGATTGTGTTGATATATCAAGCCCCATCGGTAGCCATATTGTGGTAAACAGTCTAAAATTAGAGTGATTTTAAGGTGTTAAGATGGGTCTGGAAACAAAGATACACTGAAAAAGAAACATATGTTTTAGTTGTAGAGTGGAGTTTTCCTTTATGCTGACATATAGTCTAAGTAAGTAGCCAGTATTTTTGGAACTGTTGCATATATTATTTAGCAAACTGGTGTAGTTTCATTCATTTTGGAAATGAAGAGAATTTTTGAGGTAAAACATTCCTGGTGGTAAGGGCTATTTCAGTAAACACTTTAGCCTTTTAGCATTGCTCTTCACTGTCCCTGTTTACTTGTTTGTTTGCTTGCTTGTTTGTTTTTATTAACCAGGATAGTCTGGCTGGGTTGTTGCCCCTTTTCAGCAGAATCCCAGGGAAAAGCCCAAATAAACTGCATTAATAATAAAAGAAAAAAATCAAATTAACTAGAATGCGCAAAAATATATGAGATAATAGATACAGTGACAGTGATAATAACACACAAAGAATAGAAATGTTGTACCAAAAATGAATAGACTACAACATTAACTATGGCAAAAATTATAATAAAATGCTTACCCATCCTTATTAAGTTAATGGTTAATTGCAGAACTTCCCTAATTTTGCTTCATAGATTTTGCCTATCTCGCCTAATAGTTTTGATTTTCTGACAAAATCACTGAAGATGATAGTCAGTCTATAATGCCAGCCATTCATTTCATAATTTTACTTTTCAGAAAATATGTGTTGCTCTATTAACTTAGCAAACAAATTCAAGTAATATTTAAAAGTGATTTTGGGCCTTTGACCCTCATTATTTTTGATGTCCCCCTGATTCTTGAGCACATAATCACATAATTATAGAATCACAGAATGTATAAGGGAAATGGGCAATGTGGCCATTTATGTCTTGCCAATACCCTCTCTTAGACCTTACCTCCTTTTTCAAAGAACAATAGACCAGTCCTACCTTATAATAGGGGGTGATTTTATGAACACTCATCCAGTTGTCTAATTTTGTCTTAGTTTGTCACATTGCTTATTGGGGGGGGTGCTCCAGAAAAATGTAGTCTCAAAAAAAATCTGTCCGTCCACCATTATTTGGTTAACCAAACAAAGAATTTGAGAGATTTACATTCCAATGATTATTTTAGATTATGTTATGGTAGACATACTGATAGGATAGTAACAACTGGGTAAGGAAGACTGGGCCAGAGCACTGGGAACTCTCCATAATGTTTAACAGGAATATGAAGATATTTTGAAAATGCATCTGAGCCACCTAAATGACATTGATTTGTTGCACTACAGAGAATTATTTTATTATTATTATCTTGATGAGAGTAGTATTGTTTTAAATATTTTCTCATTACACTTCCTTACATGATGGATGGATGGATGGATGGATGGATGGATGGATGGATGGATGGATGGATGGATGAATGGATGGATTTACCTTAAATGGAAATGAAACCTGACAAGTTTGGACTATGCATGCAACTAGATCAAGCACTCATGCACAATGACATGATATAAATGGTATGCTATTTAGAGTGGCTAAATTACTGGCAGAGAAGCCTTTTCTCTCAAATCATATTTATTTATGTATGTATGTATTTATTTATTTCACATTTATAGATAGATGAACAGACAATGACAGACAGGCAGATAAATTGATAGATAAACAGTTGGTTCAACTCAGAGCATGAAGAAACACTCCCACACAAATATTAATATGATTAAATGACATAGAAGTGGCAGTTATCATTATCAATAAGGATTTGGTGTACATGAGTTCTAATGTTTTGGTTGTCCAAAGAATAGTAATAAGGCTGGAAGTCCACAAATGTTATAACTGTCATTCTGTTTGTTCCCAGAAATAATAGTTAATACAAGCATAGCTCTTAACTTCTGATCACAAGAAAAGCTGAACAAGACCAAAAATAATAGGGGGCAAAAGCTCAAAAATAGGGACACCTTTTAAATGTTGCTCCTATAAACTTACAAGGTTACAAAAATAAAAGGTCATATGTGGCCATTCGTTTTCTGGGGATACGAAGTCTAAAACTCAAGCACCTTTTCATTATGTATATCAGCCCTTATCAATTTGCCTCAAACATCCAGAAAACCACAAATTTTATGAGGCACAGACCAAAAATATGAGGCAAAAATCTGGATAGTCTGCACACTTATCAACCTCTTATAGCAAGAAATGTGGAGAAAGTCATAAATAAAAGTGGGACAAAGGCACAAAAATAGGGACAGTTTTTAAATATTGCTCTTACAAACTTTGATAGTTGATAGAATAACATGTTTTACATTAGCATGAATTTTCTGTAGGATATAAAGTCTGAAACTCAACTGCCTGTAATTATTTTCTAACTTCAGTCTTTAATGATTCATCCCTAATTTGCTAGAAAACTACAATTTTAGAAAAAAATAGACATGCTGCAAAAATCTGTACAGTTGAGAGGTATGAAATTTCTCTGGACAGTTGGGAGATACAAGTCCAAGATACCCTTTTGGAAGTTTTTAAGATTTAATGTGCTACTGGAAAAGTGTGCATATATAAAACAGTGCTAGCATTCCAAATATTTAGTAATAGATAAGATGATTTCCAGATATGTTGTGAGCCTCACAAGCAAAGATATCTCTTGCGTGATTGCTGGATTGCTATAAAGGGATGTGAGCAATTCGATGAGGGACCATTTTATACTCCTGCCAGTGGGGATGTCTGCTTCCTCCACCCACCTGAAGAATTCTCGAGTAGATATCACTGAAGTTTGCAGATAAACATACAAAAGGGGCTTTACCATTAACTTAAAATGCCTACCCAATCCTGGCCTTCTGCATGAAGAGGACTGGATTACAATTTATGCAGTGCAGTTTGGAAGAAGGTGCTCCCTCATCTAGGAGTCCTACTCAGATCCTCTCGGGAATGGGAATGGACTCGGTCCATGAGTTTCAACATTCCTAGCTAGAGAATGGGAAGAGGTATGTCATTCCTCTAGGAATGACTCTGCTATAGCCATAGGTGCTTATTTAATGTGCCTTGCTCTTCCCTGTTTTAGTAACATGGAAGTTTTTTCTGTAAACAATACTTTACTGTCTGCGTCCAAACACTTATTCCATGATCTTTGCGCACGACTGCAACCTCAAGAACCAAGTCCACAATCCAGCGCTTGAAGTGAAGGCATGAGTGTGACTAAACAACAATGTCTACAGTCATGTTTTCCAGTTTCTTCATTGCAAGACTGGGAGCAGAACACTGGTAAACTGGGGAGGAGTATCTTTAGGAATGTTACAAATGGGAGGAGAAATGAATGAATGACTGGTGCCAGGAGGGTCTCACTTAAAATTACTTTAAAGGGCCGGCAAAGAAAGCTCCTTGAGTCATCTCATTATATTCAAATATCCACTTAAGGCGTCAGTCTAGGATCATATGGAGACTGAGACACTGGAAACTTTGGAGCACCCTAGTCTTTTCAAGAACTACATCCGAAGTTGGCTGTCAAGAATCATGGATTGTTTTTATATGTTCTGTTTTCTCTCAGTTCTGTGTTTTCTCAGTGAGTAAACTAAATAAAGACTTAATTCCTTAAAGTATTAATAATAATAAAGTCATTAGATGCTTACTTGCATTCCTGCCTTATTGTGCTCCGGGCAGTAGCCCTTTCTAACTTAATTATAGAGCAAAATGCTGAGTTTTGAACCGTGTTGATAATAATACTGCCAAACTAAAATTCAAGATAATTAAAAGCAGCAGAACATTGATATATTTTTTGAAATGTGCATTTCCATTACTGTTGTACCAAAGTGTTAATGAGTGTGAGGGAATGGCTGTGAGAATGAAAGGGAGGAGATTTTCACCATCGGAACTGTATCCAGTAATAATGTAATGTTAGTTAGTACTAGTAAAACAGTAAGCAAGACAGACAGGGTGGATGTCATCTGATTATGGCTACTTAAATGTAAACTGGTTAAAACTACATAATTAAACTAAGTAATTACTGAGAGTCCATGCCTAAAATCTGCTAGTGTTGTATTGTTTGTTCTTTCCCCTTTCATCCCCCAGCAGTTAGAGATCACACCGTTTAATCTTGACCTTGTTGTTTTTAACCCCAGAGACACCATGATTCCTGGTAACCGAATGCTGATGATCATTTTATTATGTAAAGTTCTACTAGGAGGTGTTAATCATGCTAGTTTAATACCTGAGAAGGGAAAAAGAAAAGTTTCCAAAACTGGGGGCCAGTCTGCACCAGGAGCAGGAGGACATCACTCAGAGCAAAGCCATGAACTGTTGTGTGATTTTGAAGCTACTTTGCTGCAAATGTTCGGAATACAGAAGCAACCCAGGCTCAGTAAATTGTTTATCAGCCCCAATTACATGTTGGATCTCTACAGACTGCAGACTGGGGAAGACAACCTCGATGAAATCAGCCTTGAGTACCCCGAGAAGATGGCCAGCCATGCCAACACAGTAAGGAGTTTCCACCATGAAGGTATGCCGTAGCCTCCAGTGCTATGAAAGATATCACAATGTGTGTCACAGTGCGTGTTTTCAGTGGGCTGTAGGGTACATAATGCCAGTTCATAATATCACTTGTGTGGTCGCAAATTTTTAGGATTAGACAGTCAAGCAGGATTCAAAGCACTGAAGGTCTCCAGTCACTCATGAATTGGTTGGGGACATACATTTGACACCAAAAACAGTTACAAGTAAATTCCTTGTCTTTCTGCAGCTTTTTCTTTGGTATAGGCTTTGTTTGAATAGAATATTTACTACTAAAATGAAGTTATAATGTATTGAAATATCTTTATTTTGATTTCTGTGTCATTCATACCACGCAACTGTACAGTTTTTCATAGAATGTCCAAATTTTTACCTCATGTTTTTGGTTTGTTTGTCAATAAAATTGTAATTTTCTATCAAATTGCTTAGCACTGAAATCAAAAAATAATAACATGCATTTGAGATACAAACTTCATACCTCTGAGAAATTTTATGGTAATGCAAAACCTGTTATTCTATCAACTTTCTAAGTTTCTAAGAGCCATTTAAAAATTGACCCCATTTTTGGGCTTTTGTCCCCCCCATTATGTATGGCTTTGTCCAGATTTCCTGACCTAAGAGGTTAACAGGTATGTACTAGATTGTCTTTCATTTTTTTTACAAGTGAGCCTAATTTGTTCTTAGGTGTTGCAATCAGGTCTGTAAGAATCCCCTTTATAGCCGCAAGTCACGGTAGGGATGTGCATCTATGGTACAGTACTGTGCATTTGAAATTTTATTACACTGGACAGTCCACAAACACTGCTGCACTTGTATTGTGGTGCAACAACCATAAGCAATGCTGCACTTGCAATGTGGTACAACTTTGCAGCTATTAAGGTCAGCAGAGTGAAGGGTCATCGGATAGTGTGGATGACTTTTTTGGAAAAAGACTTTGGTGGTTTCTTTTATCCAACAGGGATGGGCACATGAAACAATGTGAATGTATCATGTTTTCCCCCTACAAGTAACCCTATCTTGCTATGGCAAATACAGCTGAGTATTTTGTTTGCATGCCCTGTTGGTGTACTGTTTTTGTTTGGCAGCCTAGATTGTAAACATTAGTTGTGCCATTTCTTGGAACAGCTTTTCAAATTACATAGCTTCTTCCGCAGTCAGTGTTGTATGTTAATATCATTTGGTTTTACAATACAAACCAAACAACAATGTAAATATCTAAATTTATCTGTAATTATTTGTCTGTGTGGAGCTTTTCTCCCTGTGCGTCTGCTGAAAAAGGCCCTTTTCTGCTCAGTCAGACACCCCCAGTTATCAAATGTAAAATAAAATAAAAATAAAATAAATAAAACATGCTTTCATTTTCACAGCTTTTTGGCTTAAGTAACACCACAAAGTCATTTTACAGTATTCAAAATTTATTTACCGCAAGCTTACGTTTTCGAGTTAGCATACTGAATGCAAGCATTTTATTGTGTTTGAATTTACCTAATTAGATGTTTTATGTTTATTATTTTATGTATTAATTTTTTCTGACTAAGTGATGATATTCCACATTGTTTCCCCCCAGATTAGGGCATAAATTTAAAGATAGTATTGTGATGACACAAATTGGTCAGATCATCAACAAGTAAGTTATGAGTCCTGACGATGTGCACTTTTTTCTTTTGTTTTTGCAGAGCATTTGGAGACAGTGCCAGGGGTGATGAATGACTCCCAACTTCACTTCATTTTAAAGCACAGCAATATCCCTACAAATGAGGAGATTCTTTATGCAGAACTGAGACTTTAATGGGAAGAGACGAAACATGTTTTTAACTGGGAAGAGGGGTTTCACAGAATCAACATTTATGAGGTCATGAAGCCACACAGTCCAAATGGGCACCTGATAACCAGACTATTAGACACCAGGCTGATCCAGCAGAACGTTACTCAGTGGGAAACATTTGATATAAGTCCTGCAGGTTTTTGATGGTCTAAAGAGCAACAGCCAAACCATGGCATAGTTGTTGAGGTGATCCAGCTCAACCAAACAAAAATGTATCAGGGCAAACTTGTCAGGATTAGCCGATCAGTACCTCAATGGGATTCAGACTGGTCCCAGCTGAGACCTCTTTTAGTCAGTTTTAGCCATGATGGCAAGGGTCATGCACTGACCAGAAGAATGAAAAGAAGCACCAAGCAACAGAGGCCACGTACCGAAAAATAAAAAATTGCAGGCGGCATAATCTTTATGTGGATTTCAGCGACGTAGGCTGGAATGACTGGATTGTGGCACCACCAGGGTATCAGGCTTTTTATTGCCATGGGGACTGCTCCTTCCCCTTGGCTGATCATCTGATTTCAACCAATCATGCAATTGTCCAAATGTTGGTTAACTCCATGAACTCTAACATTCCAAAAGCGTGCTGGGTACCAACAGAACTGAGTGCTATCTATCTCCATGCTGTACTTAGACAAAAATGACAAAGTAGTTCTAAAAAACTATCAAGAAATGATAGTGGAGGGGTGCAGATGCTATTGACTCCACAACTTTTTTATTGTGCCTGGACTTCTAAAAAGAACTTTCTCCTTGACCTTATTTATGTGCAAATTTTTTGACGATATGATCATATATTTTGACAAATATATTTATAAGTACATATTAAAATAGAAAATAAAAGGTCATTGTTTTAAATGTAAGTTTTTGTGTAGAATGTTAACAGTTTATGCACTTTATTATTTACAGTAAGGTTTGGTTTGCTGCTTGAGCTTAGTGCATTTATTTCCTGCCACAGAACAAAAACCTCAGCCTATTTATGTGCCCAAGTAGATTTGCATAACTATGAAGCAAACAGGACTCCATGGTTCTAGCAAATTGTTTTCAAGTAAATTGTTTTTTAACTTGAGTTAATTAGACAATGAGTGAAAACTATTCTGAAATGCATATGAAAAGGCAAAGACAGCTGTCTTAGTTCTGTGAAAAGGAGTTGTTTGCTTCAGTCTACCTTTGGGGAAAAGGTTGTTGAGATTCATGTAAGAGGCTGTGCACAAAATGTACTCTGAAGAGCTAAGACTGTTCATGAATTTCTTAAGTAAGTTTGCGAGAACTGCATTTTAACAGCCAACAAAGAGCTAGGTAAACTCCAAAAATGTAAATAACATAATGAAAGTTGGGAAAGGTAAGGTCTTAGCACAGACTTTAGAATATTCATACTACATTGCAGTTAATTTGTACTACACTGCAGTTAATGTAGCCTTTTGATCAAAATTTAAGGGCACGACTGTTTAAAACTTGATACACCTAAAAAGACCAACTGGGCTAACAGCAACTGCCAAAAAGTCCAGTAGTTCTACAGGTGTGGAATCTGTGCTCTATTTCAACGTAAATTGAAACCCACGTATTTCATTTTTTGTCCACTTATTTTGTTTTATTGGGGTTGTTAGAAGTATTGATGTGCAGAGTATAATATATATTTTTTTCGGGAAGGGGGCAACCAGTACTAATCAGAATGAATCCGATCATTGCAGAAGTGCTATACTAGTTATTCAGGTTATGTAAGAAACACAGAGTAGTGGAATGTGATGATTATGATAGAGAAGGTTGCGTTTTGGACTGGTTCTAGCAAGTTTGCGCTTAATGGGTCTATATTGTAACCACGAAAGTCCTTTTCAGCGAATACGTAAACATCGACACATATTGTGCGAACCGCGAATACACCGAATGCCCTAAACTGCGAAATTCAAAATCTCAAATCGTCATAGTTGGCCAACCCCACCGCCCACTACATACTACCTACCCAAACAAAATAAATAAACCACATGCATGCACTAACCAAAACCCTACTTCTAACCCTACACTAAACCTTACATACATTGCTAGCTATGCACGTACCTTAACCCACACCCTAACCCTAAAGTCCATAACTATCGCATACTTACCTTACGGAGCTATACCGCAGAAGGATCTACTATGACGATTTGACATTTTGGATTTCACGCTTCAGGACGATCAGTGCTTTTGCAGTTCGATGAATACTTGTTGACGTTTCCATATTCGAGTAAGTGGACCTTTGTGGTTTTAATAGGGAACCGCACTTAATATATTGATTTTTTTTATATATTTTCCATACTTGGAATTTTTCAAAAGTCAGTTAATTTAACTGAGGGCATATGGTAAATACTCCAGGTGGAGTACAGAGAGTAGAAGCACTAACAACAGATTAATACAGGCACATATGAAACATGAGAGGATGTTTTAAAGGTACATCAAGGAGTGGGATGGCTATATGACATTGAAAACATTGGTCAGCCCCAGATACCAGCTTGGGCATTGTTAATGACTGTGAATAAATACTTCGAAACTTACTACAACCATTTGTTATTGCATGTTTCTGGATGATGTTGAACTCCCAAGTGGTTAAAAACAGCATATTTGCCAGTAGCTGTTCAACCAAAAAGCCCGCGTCATACCTGTCCACTTATTTGATCAGGAATTCTGTACATAACCAAATTGTAATTGGGGCAAAAGCCAAAAAATCAAGAACAATGTTGTATTTGTCCAATTCGCTTAAAAGGTTAGTAGGGCATCAGGTTTTGCATCAACATAAATTTTCTCAACAATAAAAAGGTATGAAATTATTGTGTTGCATTGTTGACTAACTGCAATCTACACTGATTTACCAGAAAACCAAAGAGGCATGGCAAAAATCAGAGACGTTCCGAAAAATTGGGGGAAGTTAAGAGATATCTCTCATCTCCTCTCCCCAACGTTGTCAAGAGTTTATACGAGGCTGGTGCAGTTAATGTGAGTGCGCACTGATGATTGTGACAGTTACATACCATCTATCTTGCAGTCTTAGATTATATAGCAGTAAGTTTCAGGTCAGATTCTTTGCTTTCAAGATTTCACAGACACAGAGGGGGCACCATCTGCTTAAAATGGGAAAAAGGAGTATGTTGTATGAAATATGTATTTTAATAAGGGCTGATGGTTATGTATTATGCACATGTTTCCAGTTCATTTCTTCACCAACGGTCAAATTACAGTTTTCTAAAAAAGTTTGAGTCATTTGTCTTCCTATCAAATAATATACACACCTCTCAAATTCTTAGGGCAAGAAATCTGGATAAAAACAAAAATACTGTGGTAGTGGGGGGTAGGCCCCAAAATACGACAGATTATAAATATTGCTCTTATAAACTTAAAAAAGTTACTAAAATAACATGCTTTGTGGTAGCATGTGTTTTCTGAAGGACACAATGTCTAAAACTGAAATGTATGCCATTGTTTAGTGACTTCATTCCTTACTCTCTTGCCAGAAAAATCACAAATTTTATGAGGAGCAGATCAAAAACATGAGGGAAAATCTGGATAGTCGATGTTACGAACACAAGTCAAATGACGAAGGTGAACACACCAAGGTCACATGTGTATCTGTAAGATTAAGCTATATTTGTATTTTTTTAATTATTTGCACATAATTAGGCTAAACTGGCATGCCACTTTTGTTTTATAGTGTAGGGGTTTAAATGCATCAGCTGACTGCCAGAGAATTCAATGCTGGGTTTTAGTTCCTGATTTCACACACGCTCGCACGCACCTATTTTTCAATACCTGACAATCTGTTTAGCCACTTGCTGTACAGTGACAGAGGAAAGTTGAATGCTTTGTTGCTTTTGGGTAAAGGACCAGCTAGACTAGCCAGATGGCTTGAACTACTTTGTTGGAACAATAATAGCCAACGCGCACACACACACACACACACACACACACACACACACACACACACACACACACACACACACACACACACAATTAGGGGTTATTATTAATATTACTATTTGAGAAAAGTAAGCCAAAGAGTAGAGGTAAAGCATGGGGGACAGGATTGTCATCATACCTTCAGCCAAGCCCCTGCACGTCTTCAGTTTGGACCCCATCAGAAAGAACAAAGATAGCTAAAATCAGTTGCTCTAAAATTAATTCCAGCACAATTGAGGGGGTAGTAATCACCATAAAAGTTGGCTGTGAAGTAAAGAAGGCCTCTAATCATGTGAGTAAGAAAGACCCATAATATGTGTCTGTTTTTTGTGGCGTGACTACAAACTTATTACTTTGCTGTGTGTTGTGCCATGGCCTCTAACATTGAATCGGATGGTGCACACTAATGGGGGGGGGGCAAGATGGGGAGGGAGTCCCATTGCCCTGTCTTGCACAAGCATGTATCTTTCCACAAGAAATCCTCATACCAGGAGATGTCAGCTCTTTGCAGACTGGTTTTGTGTGACAGTGGTTCTTCCTAATGGTGGGGGAAGCAGGTTGTCGTGCAGCACCACATGTTTCTTTTAATAGGATAGTGTTCTTTTATTTCTTAAAAACTGATCGTTACTGGCCTCCCACTCATTACAAAATACAGTGATTTACAGAAAATGTTTAGAACTATATACATTTGCTTTATTGAAAGTCACACAAGTTAAGTTATTATGGCAAAAGTTTCTGCAGAGTTAGCTGTTAGAGCTCTTTATTTTAAATAATTTAATGGAATGCTGCTGGGGGTGTGGCATTTTTACTCTAGCTGTCTGCTAGCAAACGCAGATGCTTTTTGTACAAGCATGTGCATCTCCTGCTACTACTATACCCAACTTTCACAAATCAATTGCCTGTAAAAAGGTAGATGTGCAGTCTGGGGCGGTAGAGGCGACCTGCTGCCTTGCCTTTGATGCCAGCATTTCAGGCATAACCTCGCCAGCCAAAGAATTTCAACTTCAAGTGGCAGTAAGCTAAAGGGGAGTACCTTTCAGCTGTATGGCAATGCAATTACACACTTTTCAACTGACCCGCTCCATTCAGATAACCTCTAAAGCTACGGTAATTATATTTATATCTTATCATCATCAAGACTCCCCTCAGTTCCATGCTAAACATCACAAAATATTAAAAGTGCCTCCAGGAATCAGTTGCAATTCTCATTCAGGTACAGCTGAGCCTGTTTATTTCAATACTTTTATTTATTTATGTATTTATTGCAGTCTAACATAAAATGTGCTGCTGGTTAGTTAGGTAATGTAGGTAATTTTTGTTTGGTTATTTATTTATAATTTTTGTTTGGTTATTTATTTATATTATACTTTGCTACAAAACTCATATGTAAGAAATTATGGACACAGAATGCATTCAGAGCTAGTTTGTTAATACACTGTTTTCAACAATTTTTAGTTATTATGGCAAGCATACTGTTTCAGCTTAATTCATGATGTAGGAAGAAATAACCATTATAACCAGCCTCATCTAGACTCCAGTGTAATTAACTGTAAACTATTTCCAAATTTTATCAGATATAACAATGTTACTGATTTGGGCATGAGCAGTGCAGTGAATAAGTACCACCAAGGTTTGTGGATCAATAGCAAGTCAGATTTCTTGTCAACATGTAATTAGGATGCATGATAACAAAATCTCTACTTGATAGTTTTGAATAAGTTCTAGTCTTGTTACTTCCTTTATTGCTTAATCATTTTCTGTAGTCTCCTTTTCTTCTGCTGCTCATAGCTAAAAGCTCCCAGTCCCACCACTTTACAAGTCAGAACACAGACACATCAACATCCATTTATCTGCTTACTACTTGGTTTAGTTTGAGATACTAGCTGGTTGTATACTGACAAGTATTGTGAGTACTCATATGTTAAGTTAATAGAAGGTAATGATTATAGTTTTGCTTTGTAAAAATGCAGAAATCTAAGTACTACCCATTTTATATTAAGAGTAGGCACACATAGCTTCTGCTAAATAGTTTATAGTGTGAATAACAGGAAAGTAGTTCACCTGTTGTAACCCAAGTCTGGTGGTAGATAAGACTTCAATGAAATTGGTACTCTCTGTAAAAGACAAAAATGTAGGTAAACCTACCCCTAATCTACATACATACTGATTCAGATATCTTCACTGTAGACTGAAACAAGAGCTGTTCTGGTTCTGTCAGACAAAGAGAACACATGTTGCTAATAAAAGATCACCACCAGACTTGTGGAATACCAGCTACACTAAGCCAAAATAAATAAATAAATAAATAAATAAATAAGTAAATAAATAAATAACAGTAGGCATTTCAAACTCCTTAGGAAGAGTCAAAAATGTCATATTGCCACTTCCATGCACCTAATTTTATGTAGGGATCCTGAACTACAGTGGATTGGACACTCTAAATTGGCCATAGGTGTGACTGTGAGTGTTTGTGCTGTGAAAGAACTTCCATGGCAGGACTAGCCACTTGGCTGTGTGAACCTTGGCTATAGATGATTGTCACTGGTGAAGTGACACCCTGACCCTATGTGCAAAAATGGATAAAAGGGGTTGTGGATGGATGGATGGATCTCGGATTACAGTTATTCAGGAACATAGTAAATAATGAAGACATCTTATCTGAGGAGATTTGGGCTTGTTTTGGGGAGGACCAAGCAATTGCTAGTTTACAAAATACTGTGTATTTAAAAAAAATCATTTGTTGTTTGAATGCTGGATCAGGTTAAATGTAGAAAGATATCAGTTAAGAAAAGTGTGCATATTCTAAAAATCAGTTTTAAATGAATGTTGTACTAAACCAGATATTGGTTATGACAGCTTTTCAGATGTGTATGTGTGCATTACAGTACAATGTATACATACTTTGAATGAAGAGACCCAAGTTATTTTTCTGATGTTTAGAGGAGTGTCAGTAACCTTTCTCTGGATTTACTTATGGGTATAATTGTGATAAAGTATGAGAACCCATGCACTGGAGGTTGTTAATTACATTACAACAATTGCAAAATAAATCCTATTTATCTTTATTGTAACCTTTCGTTGCACTTGTATCATGTACCCTGTACAGCTGCTAATGTTATTTTCAAAGTATTGGTTCCCTATTTTCACAATTCTTCACCAATAAACCTCTGGTCTCAGTACATTTATTTTAACCTTTTATTTACATCTAAGCATCTGAGACTGCAAATGCCTCTTGTGCCCATTAAAGTATTCCTGCTAATCCCATATCCTTAAATGTAACCACAGACAGTTGTTCTCTTACATGTGCAGGGGACACACAGATACATACATTCTCAGTCACACTAGTTCTCCATTCTTAATTTAAAATAACTGCATGTGCACAGAGCCATTTAAAATACCTCTCAGATGTATTCTGGGGTCAGACAATCTTTTTGTCCCTCTCTGTATATTTCAGATACACTTACAGCCATGACTGGCACAACTGAAGTGAATAACATTTGGAGTAAAATTGTGGGTTTTAATCCCGGTTCAAAAAATAAAGTCATCAAGCCTGCTACATTCTTGTGCATTAGGAGATGGTTTGAGAAATGCACAATTATATGGCAAAGGCACTAAACTTGTCATCTTTATACCCAGGGTGGTGCCTGTGTTCCTTATGGGTAGGCACAATCTGTAAAATCTGTGAAAATACTCAAGGCATAGGCACAAATCTATGCCTTCCTCCTGCCCCTAAGAGACATATACAGGGTAAATTAGGATTATATTGGCTAGGCTTGCAAAGGCTCTTGAGCTCTTATGTACCTATCTAATATCACATGCTTTCACAGCTCTCACCCCCTAACTCAAGAATCAGGAACAAAGGCTTCAAATCAGGAGTATTTTTTATAGACTGGTACCATTACCTTAGAAAGTTGACAGAATAAGACAATATTAAATAACGTGTTTTCTGAAGTTGTTCTTCTTCTTTCGGCTTTTCCCAGTTAGGTGTCATCACAGCGGAACTCCGGTCTGCTAATGATTGGCAGTAGATTTTTATGGTGCCAAGGTGCCAGCTCAACGCCCAACCTTCAACAAAGGTATGCCCATTCTACGCATGTCTTTTGAATGCCATTCAACCACGGGGAGGACATGCAGACTCCACACAGAAGGTGCTCCAGCCGAGATTCGAACGGCAGAACCTCTTGCTGTGAGGCAACAATGCTACCGCTGTACCACCGCGGCTGTGAAAAGAATAGAGGTAAGCAATGAGATTCAATGTGGTGTTAGTTATGGTAAGTCATTCAATACATGTGGTATTTTAACACATTTGCTATCTCCCATCACAGACCCTCGCATCATACTTATATCTGTTTCATGTCAGGTTTCAACATTTAATGAGGGTCCATTTCAGACTGATCTAAATTAATGAAGAGAGGCGTTATGCAAAATTAGGAGAAGGAACAGGTGCCCTTTTTTCATGAAGGCCCAGGGAGAAAAGCTCCAAGGTATCATATTTAATGCAATCAGTATTTACCATACATTTTATAATGCAGTTTCAGTGAGTACATGACACAGCAGATCTTAATCATTTGCGTGGATTTTTGTAGTGCCTTTCTAATGGGTGCCACTGAAATAGGGAAAGTTGTTTTACAGAAATGTTGTAGATGTCCATATTCAGATGAAAAGTAAACTATTTTGTTTGCAAAGATGTGCATGTCTAAATAATCAAAGCCGTCTGCAAGCTGTAATCAATGCTTAGAAGTGGCAGTACAGAGCTCCTGGCATGCACTGTGGTATAGTAACAAAACGGAAGGTGTTACAGCACTACAAAGATACAATCTGTATGGGAATCTGCATTCTGTATAAAGTATAAATGTGTCAAAGTATCCATCCAAAACTAGTATCATCCACTCACATGACACGTAAGGAACTCTGTGCATATAGCAATTCTGGATGGCTACGTTGATACACTTGCTGTTTATTGCTCTGGCATAGATTTCCAGGGATGGTACAAGATGGATAATGATGAAACCGGGTATGTATTAGCAAGATTTAAGGTAAATTGATAAAAATTCAGAGAATCAGTAAGACTTTGCTGTGACATGGTTTGTTTTTTGAGTTGTAAATGAGTACAGCATATCCTGCTGTTAAGTCAGACACATTTGTCTCAAGAATTTTACCTCAAGCAAAACATATATTCATCATAATGGAAATGTTTACTGCTTGGAGTACGTTGAATCAAACCAATGTCACGGGTTACAATGTCCTTAAAATCAAAACACTTCAAGCAGTGTTTCAGTAGTTTTCCCTTTGTTTATTCTCTTAAGCAGATGCAGTTAAACACAATGAACATTTTTCTTTCTTGTACTGTAACAGCATAAGATTCATTCAGTAGTGGAGATTTGCATTCCTTTTATCTTTTTTCTTTTTCTGTGACTCCTTTATCACAAGATAAACAGATGCTGTCTTATAGATTAAAAACTGGTTAGCAGTTCTTGTCTGGCAAACATCGATTGAGCTTTAAACTTCTTGGCAACCAGATGTCATCTATATCAGCAAGCTTCCTATGAGATAATCTTACCACATTTCCAAAGACTGATTTCAGTTTGGATAAGTGTGAAATTATGCTGAAAAGAGACAGAGATCATATCACTCCTTGGTCACATATGCTGCTCATTTAAATTATTTAATTTCAAACTGACATGTTTGCATATTTCCACAATTAAGTTCGTTGTAAACCGATGTTATAAGTTGTCTCTATTTTTCTCTTTTAAAGAGTCAGTATGTTTCCACCCTGAGCAAAAGAAAAAAAGGAAAAAAAAGTTCTTAGCATATTTTGTACATCTTTTAGTGGAATGTTTGTGCACATGTATTATGCTCAGTGAATGTCTCACAGGCAATGAATATACCAAAGTTATATTTTCACCATTCAATATTTTCCAGGCTAATGTCTACTATCAGTCTAGATGAGGAGGTCTATACTGCTCATTAATATTTGGGTGCATTCCTGTCTGAATCTGTGTGTGTGAAATTCTGATAATCTTTTCTTGTGTAATTGTTATTTTATGTGGGTAGTCTTAATAGGCAATCCAGTGAAGACTCAAGGTGGGTAGCAGTCCAAGAAACATATCAAAGTACATGCCAAAACAGATACAATCCAGTACAAAGGAAAATAACTACTTAAAGTAAGCAATGGTAATCTCTCCTAAACAATATAAAGTGAAACAAAAAAGTACACTTAATTATTTCAGAATTGTATTCTCTAAACATGTAACACACACACACACACACACACACACACACACACACACACACACACACACACACACACACACACACACACACACACACACACACACATACATGCACATTCAGTGATCACAGCAACATTTTATTACTGACATTATAAGACACCCGTGACCTACTCAATTGACTACTGTTTCAGTGAGTCTATACTATGATGTCGACAGGGCTGTTCATCGAACACCTTTACATTGACACATATCCACCAAAATACCAAAAGTCTGAATAGCCACAAAAGCAATTTTTTTTCCTAGGGAAAAAAATCACTGGGCCAAAAAAAAAAGTCAGACACTATGAAGTGGGGGGTTTGTCCCCCACATCCCCCCAACCTAAATACACCAACTCCGAGATCGCACTACATTGGAGGAAAGGGCAAATTCCTGACAACGGCCAAGCAATTTTTTTTCCCCCTGGGAAAAATTTGCTTATGTAGTCATTCGGAGTTTTGGTATTTCAATGGATACAGTGGATATAAAAAGTGTACACGCCCCTGTTAAAATGGCAGGTTTTTGTGATATAAAAAAATGAGGCCACAATAAATCATTTCAAAACTTTTCCCACCTTTAATATGACCTATAACCTCTACAATTCAATTGAAAAACAAACAAATCTGTTAGGGGAAAAAATATAAACAATAAAAATGTACAATAAGTTGGTTGCATAAGTGTGCACACCCTTAAACTAATACTTTGTTGAAGCACCTTTTGATTTAATTACAGTATTCAGGCATCTTGGGTAGGAGTCTATCAGCATGGCACATCTTGACTAGGCAATATTTGCCCACTCTACCTTGCAAAAGTGCTCCAAAAGAAACTCCAGCTTTATTCAGTTGCATACCGCCTACTCAGAGGTGATCTCTGCCTGACATACAAGGCCATGTCCAACCCAGAATTGATGGACATGCTCCACCTAAAAAAAAACTTATCCCCTCGAGCCACATGCTCTAGGGATCTAAACCTCACCACAACAATAAATAGGATGTGCTGGAGGGATAGATTCCTGTCCCAGAGACTTCCCATGCTTTGGAACAAGATTCCAATCTACATTAGGCAGAGCTCCTCACTAACACTCTTCAAGAGAAACCTTGATGAGTGGATGGGAAACAGAAAGTTCACCCCGGGGATCACTTCAGTGGCTCTACTGGACAGAGGCACAGGGAACTAATCTAAGGCAGCAGCAAAAGCCAACACATTCTGGCTAGGCTTATAAATGCCTTTGGGCAGATAGCCTAGTACCTACCTATGAACCTATAAATCTGTCAGATTGTGAGGGCATCTCTTGTGCACAGCCCTCTTCAGGTCACCCCACAGATTTTCTATTGGATTTAGGTGGGGGGCCCGTTCCAAAACTTTAATTTTCTTCTGCTGAATCCATTCTTTTGTTGATTCGGATGTATGCTTGGGGGTCATTGTCATGTTGAAAGGTGAAATTCCTCTTCATCTTCATCTTTCTAGCAGATGCCTGAAGGCTTTGGGCCAAAAGTGACTGGTATTTGGAACTGTTCGTAATTCCCTCCACCTTGTCTAAAGCCCTAGTTCCAGCTGAAGAAAAGCAACTCCAAAGCATGATACTTCTACCACCATGCTTCACCGTAGGGATAGTGTTCTTTTGGTGATGGAAAGTGTTGTTTTTGTGCCAAACATACCTTTTGGAATTGTGGCCAAAAAGTTCAACCATGGTATCATCACACCATAACACATTTTCCCACATGCTTTTAGGAGACTTGATGTATTGTTTTGCAAATTTTAGCTGGGTCTGGATGTTTTTCTGTGTAAGAAAAGGCTTCCATCTTGCAACCTAGCCCCATAGTCCAGATACATGGAGAATATGGGAGATTGTTGTCACATGTAGTACACAACCAGTACTTGCCAGAAATTCCTGCAGCTCCTTCAGTGTTGCTGTAGGTCTCTTGGCAGCCTCCCTGACCAGTTTTTGTCTTGTTTTATCAAATTTGGTGGGACATCCAGTTCTTTGCAACGTCACTGTTGTCCCATATTTTCTCCACTTTTTGATGACTGTCTTCACTGTGTTCCATGGTATATCCAATGCTGCAGAATTTTTTTTGTACCCTTCTCCTGACTGATACCTTTCAACAATGAGATCCCTTTGATGTCTTGTAAGCTCACTGTAAACCATGGCTATTGCTGCAGCAGGCAACTGAGTAAATGTCAGAAAAATACCACTACGACAGATGAACTTTATTTGGGGTTAATCAGAGTCTCTTTAATTGATGGCTGGTGTGTACCCAAGAAGACTGAATGATGTAATTAAACCAAAAGGTGTTTCAACAAAGTATTAGTTTAAAGGTGTGCACACTTATGCAACCAGCTTATTGTACATTTTTTATTGTTTATATTTTTCCCCTAACAGATTTGTTTGTTTTTCAATTGAATTGTATAGGTTATAGGTCACATTAAAGGTGGGAAAAGTTTTGAAATGATTTATCGTTGTCTCATTTTTTATCTCACAAAAACCTGGCATTTTAACAGAGGTGTGTACACTTTTTATATCCACTGTATGTGTCAATGAAAGGTCATTCGATGAACAGCCTTTTAGAAAAGGTAATATAGACTCATTTCAGTCCTCTGCAGGAGGGCCTTTTGTGAGGAGTAAATGTGTGTTTTCCATGTTTTATATGGGCACTTGATGAAGCTTACTGTTTCTTTCCGCTCTCTTAGTGATACAGTAGAGCACTCAGTGATAGTGCAATATTGTTTCTATGTACGAGTGTGGATGGATGAAGCTGTGTGCATGTGTGTGTGTGTGTTCTCATGTACATGAGTGTGTGTGGGTGTGTGTGTGTGTGTGTGTGTGTGTGTGTGTGTGTGTGTGTGTGTGTGTGTGTGTGTGTGTGTGCATGTGTCTGCTCCTTTTTCCCAGAAAGTGATGCCAGAAGGATGTATGCATGGGGAGGGGGGCTTAGCTAGAGTAGGTCCTGCCCTATGCCCATTAATTGTTGGAAAAGACTTCTGTCCCCTACACTTTACCCCCGCCGCCTACAGTCTTGAGCTGAATGGAGAACATAGACAATGGATGGTTAGGTAAATGTGATCAGTTGGAGAGTGCCACATTTATCCACATAGTATATCCTTAATCTGTACAGTAAGATATATGATCAGGTTTCTTGCATTTATGTTTACCCATTGCAAAGTTGCAACCAATGGTTGACCAATGTACAACCAACATGTAGACTAAGTGGACAATGGAAGATTTGCTCCTTCTTCCCAGAAAGTGATGCCAGTGAGTTGTTTCCAGTCTTCAGACCTTACACTTGCATCACTATAGTGGACACAAAGCAATGTCTAATCCATTAAATCTATTTCCTGAGTCTGAGCAACTTAATGACCTCTATTCTCAGTTTACTGACATTTGGAAATGTGTCATGATTCATTTACAAAAAAAGCTCTTCAAATACCATTTTTTGGTATGCCATTTGAGCCTCTGGGCTTAGTTCTGGATATCACAGTATTACTTTATGGCAACAAATTTTGAAACACAGGAGAGGAAATACATTTTAAGACAGTATCATAAATGCATTTGTTTCACAGTACTTCATGAACACTAATTCAGGTGGAAGGAAATGTAATGGTGCATGCAGTTTCAGAGTCACAGATCTGTAGATTTAGTGAGGTAGGCTACCGTACATGTGGTGATTGTGTCCTGTGTGAACAGGCAGTCTTACCATTTGCCTGTTAAGACAACAAGGTAGAGGTCTATACAAGAAGTGCATGTGGCATATACATATATATATATATATATATATATATATATATATATATATATTGATTTCTGTCAGTAAAAGTGGTCTCCTAACTTGTCCATCATTGGTTCCACTTATATGAATATAATCAGAGGATAAAATATGCGTTTTCCATTACAATTATTAATAACACTCATTTTCTTTTCTGGCCTCCTCGGACTTTACTCTCCTGGTCCTCAGTACCCAATGTCTACACCAGGTCTACCAGCTACTCTCCAGCTTCCTCTATAATTTTTCCATTTTAGCTGGAGCTAGTTGTGGATACAGAGGGGGATTTCTGAGGACTATCTTCCCTTAATTCTGCTTGAACCTATTGGGGGATCTAGGGCACCAAATGACAGAACTACAGCTCTGCAGAGATGCCACACCAAGAAATTGCTAATAAATGTTTTCTTTGTACCTTTTAGGAAGTGAGTTCACTCACATTTGCAGCACGCACACACACACACACACACACACACACACACACACACACACACACACACACACACACACACACACACACACACATAAAGGGTTTCATTACTTCTATCAAGAGGTGCTTTGTAGAAGTGGAAATCATTAGATTTTTATATCAATTCCTGCTTCATTGATAGTTTTTCTTAGTTGCAGTATTATTTAAGCCAAGAAGGTGCCAAGGCTAGGTTGAAATGTGTGTGCATTTAAGATAAAGATTATTGGTGGTAAATGGTCTCTGTGTGTTTGCACATGTGTGTGTGTGATAATGAGATTAGTATGTCCATAAAAGTGAGAGATTGTGTTGAAATGTGAGTTTATGTTTGTGTGACAGTTTGATGGTGAGTGAGTACAAGTCCAAAGTCTTAGTGCAGGATTCATAGAGAGCTGCGTTACGGAAGGTTTTCCTTTTCCTCACTGTTGTGTAGTCTTGCTGCTAGTTTATAATACATTATGGTGGTATGGGGTACACAAAGCTTGTCCCTCAACAAAGACTTATTTAAATGGAAGGGGCTCTCAAATTTTTTTAGCAATAACTGTTTGAAATGACTTTCACTGATTTGACATTATATATATATATATATATATATATATATATATATATATATATATATATATATATATACACACACACACACACACACACACACACACACACACACACACACACACACACACACACACATACACACACACACATATATTTTATTTATTTATTTATTTATTTTCAGTTTGATTACCGGGGAAGTCCACTGGGCCAAGAAGTACCCATTTTCAGTGGAGGCCCAGGGAGAAAAGCTCCAGAGGCAGTACAATCAAGGTTACATACAGTGATAGATGATAATACAAAGTCAAAACAGTTAAGAAATGCTAGATGCAGTAGTAGGCAGTACAATCAGGTTACATAATACACAATGTCCAAAGTAGTCAATAAGCTCTGACGTGCAGAGTCTACAAAAAATACATTTTTTTTTTTTAATTACATATGTACAGTATTTACATACTTACAGTCAACTGAACATCAGCTAAAACCATATAGGAGGAATATAGAAATGAAATGAGAGAGTAGATAGTAGATTGGTGCTAGAGTATTGAGGTCAAGGTGGAGAAAGTTCCTAGGATTTATGTAGGGTGAAAACAAGGACATTTCCATTTGGAGGATAAGTGTAAGAAAAGATGAGTTTTGAAAGATTCTGAGTTAGGTAAGGTCCTAAGTGACGGAGGGAGGGAGTTCCATTTCCTACCAAGAGAGAAGGAGAGTAGGAGCTGGCCAGCAGGATGCTTAGGGTTGTGAATGGAGATAAGGTTTTGGTGTTCAGATCTCAGAGGTCGGTTTGGGATGTAAGGGGGAAGGATGTTAGCCAAGGCTGGGCATTTATCTGGGTAAAATATTAATTTGTACTTAGTTGGAGATAGTCAAGGTGGTTAGGGAGTTCTAACCAGTTTAGAGATTGTAGGGCAAGGCAGTGGTGGGTAGAGGTTTCGGATTTAGTGGCAAACTTAGAGATCTTATTATAGCAAGCTACCAGTTTTGAGGTGTTAGTAGCTGAAAGGTTAGTTAGAAGCTGGGCACCATAAAGAAGAGAGGGTAGGAGGTAGGTGATGGCTAAGGTATGTCTAGAGGAGTTAGAAATAAATTGATTATTCCTGTAGAGCATACCTAATTTTTGGTGGGTTTTCTTTATGTTTTGTTGAATGTGGAGATCAAATTTGAGGTGTTCATCAATGGTGATGCCAAGGAGTTTTGCGGAAGGGACCACTTCTATAGGAGTGTTGGTTAGGCTTAGGACATTGAAAGAGTTTTTGTTGAAGGAAGAGCCTTGGTAGGAAGGAAAATTAGTATTTTAGATTTATTGGAGTTGAGGGAGAGATGGTTTTGGTGCATCCATTTTTCAGTAGTGGAAAAAGCTTTTTGAGTTTTAGACAGAAGTTCAGAAGGGTTGGAGTCAGAACAAACTAGGGTAGAGTCATCAGCGTATTGGATGACTGTAGTGTCAGGGAGGACAGTGTGAAGGTTATTTATAAAGATGTTGAGGAGCATGGGGCCTAGGATGGATCCCTGAGGAACGCCGGTAGGTGTGGGTAAGAAGGAAGAGGTGGAGTCCTTCCATCTAACAGCCTGAGATATGTCAGAGAGGTAACTGGAGAACAAGGATAGAGTGTTGGGGGAGAGATTAAGGTTGGAGAGATGTAAGAGAAGATGAGTATGGGAGATGGTGTTGAAGGCTTTGGAAAGATCTAGCAGAATAGTTGATACAAGAAGTCCGGAATCTTGGGCTTGATTGACAGTTTCTAGGAAGGATAGTAGGACTGTTAGGGTGCTGTGGCCGGGACAGAAGCCATGTTGGGTGGGTGTGAGTTGCTGATTTTGAGTTAAGTAGGGTAGAAGTTGGTGGTGGATGCATTTTTCTAGGATTTTAGATATTGGGGACAATAGGGCAATGGGGCGGAAGTTAGAAATGGAGGTGTTTTTGCCTCCTTTGTGGAGAGGAAGAATGTAGGCTGAACAACAAAGTTTGGGTATGTAAGACTCTTTTAAGGATTGGTTGATCAGGATACTAATCGGGAGAGCAATACCTTCAGCAGTGTATTTGAGGAAAGAGGGGGGAATGTTGTCAGGGTGCATTAGAGCATGGTTTTAGGTTAGATAAGAGTTTTTTTATAAACATTGTGGAAACTGGTTTGAGCTGGAACATGAAGGGATGGCTATTAGGGATGTTGGGGGGTAGAGTTTAGGAAGTTGGGAGGATTATTGTCTTGAAATGTTTTGGTTAGCTTGGCTATAGAGTCTGTAAAGAAGGTGTTAAAGTGGGAGCTCAGTTCCTTGTCAGTTAAACTAGGATCAAGGCAGGGGTTAATTCTTGACCCAGGATGGAGAAGAGAGTTAACAGATTTCCAGAATTGTCTTGGGTTCTTAGTATTATTGGATTGAAGTTTATTGTAGTAGTTTTTTTTGTCCAAAGTGATTAACTTTTTTACTTGGTTTTGGAGTTGGGTGTATTGGAGCCAGGTGGAAGGTAGTTTAGTTTTTTGATAAAGATTCCAGGATTTGTCTCTGAGAAGAATGGAATGTTTTGTCTCTTTGGTTAGCCAAGGAGCAGAGTTGGCTTTGATTTGCTTGTTTCTTAGGGGGGCTTGGGAGTTGAGAGTATTTAGGAAGATAGAGTTAAAGTGCTCGACAGCATTGTCAAGGGGGAGAGAGTTTAGGACTTGCCAGTTGATTTGTTTAAAAATGTTAGAGAAAGTTGTGGGGTTGAAGTTGCTAAGGTTACGGGTTTGAATGTAATGATGTTGGAATTGGGGGGAGTTAGTAGAGCGATGGATGAAAGCAGGGAGATGGTCACTGAAGGTGTTAGGGGAAGTACCAGAGAGAGAGATTTTGTTTGGATGGGAGACTAAGATCCAATCTATGATGGACCCTGGGGGGTGGATTTTGTTAGGACGGGTGGTAGAATGTATTACTTGGGTAAAGTTGTAGAGGTTAATAGCTAGGGAGGGGGTAGGTGAGTCGATTTTATTCCAGTCAATGTTAACGTCGCCAAGAATGAAGGTTTCATACTTTATTTCAGATGAGGCCCAGTGGAGAACATTATCTAGGGTAGATATATTATCACCTGGAGATATATATAAGGAAATAATGCAGATATTTTTATGTTTATTTAGTCGGAGGAGACCAGCAGTTATTTCAGTGTTTTTGAAAAGTGGGGTTGGGATTTGCAGGGGGAATAGGGATAGAAGGTTTGAGTAGATAAGGGCAGAGCCTCCACCTTTTTTGTTTAAACGGTCACTTCTGAGGATGTGGAAGCCTGAAGGTAAGATTTCTGAATCGGAGATATGTGGTTTTAGCCAGGTTTCAGAGATGGCTAAGATATCGGGTTGGGTGAGATTGATCCAAGCATGAACATGGTGAATTTGGTTGTTAAGGCTCTGGGCATTGATAGTGAAGATTTTAAGGGTGTTAAGAGAAGGAGCTAGAGATGAAGGAGAATGGGGGAGAAGTTTAGCTGAAGTAGGGGATGAGGAGGAGGAAGGGATGGAGTTGTTAGAACTGAGGCAAGGGCCAGGGTTGGGATGTATGTCTCCAGATAAGGCTAGGATGTTACATGAGATAAGTTTTTGACTTTTGAGTTTGGATTGAAGGAAGTTGTTTGGGGAGAGTGGAGGTGTATGAGAGGCTGTTTTAGAAGAGGTAGAGAATAGTTTAAGATGGAAAAGGTGTAGTAAGTGTGGAGGGGTAAGGGAGGGGAAATGGAGTGAAAATGTGAGAGTAGAAGAGGTTGTGGGTGAGTAAGAGGGGTAGTTTGTGAAGGAGGAGTGTATGAGAGAGCTTTAAATGAGTATGAAGTAGCATGATAGAAAGGAATTAGTAAGATGAGTAGTGAGCAAGGGAGTAGGGAGGTAGAGAGGATTTGGAGGGCATGTCTGAAATGGGTGGAAGCAAGGAATTGTGAAAAGTAGGAAATGAAGTTGTAAGTTTGGGAAGGGGAAGAGGTAAGTGAGAGGTAGGGAGGAGAGAAAACTGGGTAGGAGAGGGGAAAATTAAGTGAAATGTGAAGGGGAGGAGTAAGATAAAAGGGAGGAGTTAGAGTGGGAGGAGAAAGTAAAGAGTGGCTGGGATAGGCTACTAGACGTAGGAGTAGAGGGTAAAATAGATGACTGTGAGTGGTGAATTTGAATGGTGGGAGGAGTTTGTGAGGGAATAAATGTAGAGGTGCTGGGGGCGGGTGGAATTTGGGGGCAGGGTAGAGGAGCGGAGTGAGCCCGCAGGGCGAACGGAGCGGGAAGAGCCAGAGGAGGAGAAAGAGAGGAAGACAATCAGTAAGGAGTGAATAGTCAGAGGTAAGTGTTGCTGAGAGTGAAAGGGAAGAAAGATGTACAGAGAAGAGGAGTGGCGGGTAGATACAAATTAGAAGAACAGAGGGAGAAGGTAGAGACTTCAGAAAAAAAAGGGTAGAGGAGGGCAGTATAAAGCCAAAGTGGATAGTAATCCAAGGACAGTAGTGAGGGAGGGAGCAGAGGAAAAGAAGTTAAAGGGCCATTTTAGTGGAGAATAGGAAGGAGGGGTAAGGCTGTAGGAACAGTAGAAAGGTAGAGGAGTGCCCCCTAGTGGTCAGACAGTCTAAAATAGTAGTGACCCCAGGGAGAGGAGCAGGTAAAGGGGGGAGGGGGTTTTCGAGGATCAGGGTGTGGGGGAGAAATAAGGAGTGAGCTAGAGTAAAAGCAGCAAAGAGGGAATAAATATTAAGGTGGGAACTAGGAGAAGAACCAGCAAAAGAGAGGGGGGGTAGTGGCTGCTGTCTAGCCTGGCAGGGGAGCGCACTGTGACCTGATAGAAATCAAATTTAGAAATAGCAAACAGTTACAGGAGTGCGCATACTTTCTTATAGTCCATGCTGTAGGACAAACTCAGGGAGAACTCAGAATGGCCTTACAACTTTGGATTTGAGTCTGATATAGCTGGTTCTTAGCCAGAGTGTTCAGGAGGGGACTTTCAGGAGGTTAGGGCAGGGTTGGTAGGAGCCCAAGCTACAAAAAATTTCTTATAGTCCATGCTGTAGGACGAACTCAGGGAGAACTAAGAATGGCCTTACAACTTTGGATTTGAGTCTGATATAGCTGGTTCTTAGCCAGAGTGTTCAGGAGGGGACTTTCAGGAGGTTAGGGCAGGGTTGGTAGGAGCCCAAGCTACAAAAAATTTCTTATAGTCCATGCTGTAGGATGAACTCAGGGAAAACTCAGAATGGCCTTACAACTTTGGATTTGAGTCTGATATAGCCGGTTCTTAGCCAGAGTGATCAGGAGGGGACTTTCAGGAGGTTAGGGCGGGGTTGGTAGGAGCCCAAGCTACAAAAAAATAGTAGGGGCAGGCGCTGGAGCCAGGACAGCACAGCAGCAGAGGGGAAGTCTGCTTATATATACACATATATATATATATATGTGTGTGTGTGTGTGTGTGTGTGTGTGTGTGTGTGTGTGTGTGTGTGTGTGTGTGTGTGTGTCTGTGTGTTTTACTAAACCTCATAAATGAGAAACATTGCACTCAGAGCCAACATTTTGACTTTAACATGGTAAATAAATTTATGTAATTCAGAAGTGTTGACAGATTTATTCATCAGAATGTTTAAGCCTGGATAATGAATATTTCTATTGTGTATTTTAATTATTCGAGTATAATTTCTGTATTGCAGCATAAATTATCTCATCACTCTTTATCATCCTATGGAATTAAAACATTGTTTACTTATAAACACACACACACACACACACACACACACACACACACACACACACACACACACACACACACACACACACACACACACACACACACACACACACACACACACACAGATAAACACATCTTGTATGCTACTGACAAAATGTCATCTTGGGCATTTTAGAGGTTGCCAGTTAAAACTAATTAGGCATGCTTTTTGCAATTACATGTATTTCTTTAATGACTGATCCCCCCCCCCCCACATACACACACACACATGCACACACAGGCTCTGATTGTTAATATAACACAGGCAATGCACTCAGTAATTATGACAGTAGTTACCAAATACAGAGGTGCATCTTGCAAAACTCAAATAAAATATCACTGCTTTTGTCATTTTTCCTGGTAGAATAAAATAAATTCTACATTTCTTTTATTTTTTGCCTCATTTTTCTCTCCCCACTGTCCTTCACAGTACTGGCCCAGCACCCCAGTACCAACCCACACTGGGTGTACTAGCTTGTCTTTCTTGTCCCCCTGGACTTAATCTGGTATGCTGGGGCTGGTCATGGAGTTAGGCATCTGGGGGTTTGCCATGTCTGAGCATCCAACTGAGGGAGTCTTTTTGCTTATGGCCTACTTGTTCTCCCCTCCCTTTGTAGACCCAATGATATGCCTGTGGGCAGGCATACAATGGAGACATGTGGCATGTCACTTCACCTCAGAAACAGGTCAGACATATGTCCACCCTAATACCTCTTAAGCATGCTTACCAATGTACTGTACCTAGCCTCCACTAAAGATAATCAATGTAAACACCTACTAGGACCAACCACCCATCCTGGGATGGTAACAA
This sequence comes from Protopterus annectens, assembly GCF_019279795.1. NCBI lineage: Eukaryota > Metazoa > Chordata > Ceratodontiformes > Protopteridae > Protopterus > Protopterus annectens. Next base: position 820,892,321 of record NC_056737.1, on the reverse strand, counting down.
GCATCCCCTCCTGGCACTCTGTCAGTCACCAGAGCCACTAATCAAACCTGGGTCATAGTCAGGGCTTTATCCCTATACACCTCCAGAGTGGCTAAATTATGCATTTATTAGAATAATTAGAGTTATAAAATGTTAATGTATAAACATAAAGAATATAAAACTATCAAAGCATTTATTCTAGTTGCTATGCATTAAACAATTTAACATCTAAAGATTGGGAAGAAATGTAAAGCAGAACTTAAATACTTAAAAAGAGCATTAATCATATGTGTTATATTTGTTACATCCATGCTTTACAGTCACACTGGTTGCCAGAACTTACCATCCAAATGGTTATTAGAAATCTGTTTTGAAATCATACATGTCTACATACTGTGAAGGTTTATTATATTGTTACATACTGTAAAATGACTGAAGCAATATTTTAGTTTATTCTTTCATCATTGTAAACAAAATCCAAATCTATACACATAACTGGATATTGCAGACAATTGGGAAGGTGGGAGGTTGGGAGGGTGGCTTAACAGCCAAGATGTTTGCCTTACAAACACAAGGTGCAGGGTTCGAGTCTCACAAGGGATAATTGGCTAGGCTTAAAATGGCTCGCAACGGCAGTTAGCTTAGTACTAAACTATGAAATACTATGAAATATACATTGTACACAAAATATTCCTTCCAACAAATCATCCTTCCAGAGTCCAGACTTCACCATTCATCTCCAAATGCATCAATATACGTTATAAAGTACAGTAGTAAGTAGTTACAAACATGGAAAGATAAGCACTTTGCATTTAAAGTAAAAGAAAATGCTTCCTGTTTGTGAGGCTTCTTTAGCTTATGTGATTTCATGCCTTAATTCAAAATACGACTGCAATATTTGAAAATATCACATCTTAAGAGCTAAGAAGCATGTTTAATTGTATCCATCTGCACTTAAAATGTTATGATAGTATTTTCCCTTTCATCTTTCCATGCATGGCATATACAACATTACTATAAATGCAGCTGATTTATTTTCATTTCATAATGACCTATTGGCAGAAACAATCTTTGAAGGAAGCCTGGATAGAAAAACTCCTTGAATGCAGTGAGCCAGGAGATAGTCCTATGTATACAAACTTCAGTCACTTTTTGTGCTACGCAACTTTTATATCAGTGAGTTATTTGCAGTATTCCATGTTGTAATACCTCAGCATGTTGACATACATTTATATGCTCAACATTTGCCTCATGAGAAATCAGCAGGCCAGCATGCATTTGTATGCAAAGCATTTGCATCATGAGATGCCAGCATGCATTTGTATGCAAAGCATTTGCATCATGATGAATCAGTATGCCAGTACAGATTTGTATGCAAAGCATTTGCATCATGCTGAGTCAGTATGTCAGTACAGATTTGTATGCAGAACATTTGCATCATAATTATGTCAGCAGACCAGCATACATTTATATGTAGAACATTGTATCATAATTCATCAGTGTGTTTAGCATACATCTGTATGCAGAGTATTTGCATCATATGTCAGTGTGCTAGCATACATCTGTATACAGAGCATTTACATCATGATATTTCAGTGTGCAAGCATACATCTGTATACAGAGCATTTACATCATGACTCATCAACATGCCAGTGTACATTTGCATGTAGAGCTTTTGCACCATGGTACATCAACATGCCACCATGGATTTGTATGCAGAGTATTTGCATCATGATATCTCATTGTCCCAGCATGCATTTGTATGCAGAACATTTACATCATGATATGTCAGTGTGGTAGCATACATTTACATCTTTGAAATTTGAATAATTTTTTTCAGCATGTCAACATACATTTATAGGCACATCATTTGTATCGGTATGTCTGTACTGCATCTTTTATATTTCTGAATTATTTAAAACATTCACATTACAGTATTTCAATATGCGTCCTGTAACAAATTTGTATAAAAGAATCATTTACAGCCTATACAGCACTCATTTGGCACTAAGTCCTGTGTAGCACTGATGTCAGAGCATGCACAAACAATGCAGCCTAACAGAGTTAGAGATGAAGAAATACACCTAGAGGAAGCTGGCAGCTAGTTCAACCAAAAGGCAAACACTCAAACATAAAACTAGATAGATTATTTAAGCTCAAAAATCACCAAAAGCTTTTTGTCCAACACATATCAGACTTCATCGGAATGAATTCTATTTCCAAACATTGCTTTTATATAGCACATCACAAATCATTAAACTAAAAGTAATTAAGGCAATTAACCAAATAAATTAGAAGAACTGATTGTTTAAAATAATTGAAACTGATACAGTTATTAAAGCCCATGGGTTAAAAATGTTCATTTAAAGATTTACATGTAAAAGCATTCAGTTATTTTATTTACATATAGATTCGATACAAATGGTTAACTGATGAACCCTAAAGTAACCCCTCTAAAAAGAACTTTAAAAATGATAACCAAAAATTTGGCATAGTATGTATTGTACTATAGTTTTAAAGCTTTTTGTTTTAACACCGGGATTAGAGAAATGGAATTGTTTATGCCCAGAGGGTGATTTGCATCTAGTCTTAGCTGCCATAATAACTCTCTTAATTCAATGTTTTCTTTCCATGTTCCTCAATAATAAAGGAAAAAAATGTTAAATCCACTAAATAACTTAGAGTTTCTGTAGAGGGCGTTGCTCAAATTGCTTTTCAACATATCATACCTGTGTTCATAAATGTTTTTTCAGTTGCCTCTCTATTTTTCCTATATAAAATGTTGGGCAGGTGGAACATGCTGCTAAGTAGACTAAACCATAACTTAAACATTTTACCTCCTGTAGATAAACCACCAATTGTAAACTGGTTTTCACTTGGACGCATCTAGTTTCTAAAATATATTTACATTGGCCACATGCACCACACTTTGTAGTACCTCTTTGTCTTTTATTACCCCAATCATTGTCTTTATTTGCTTCTACTATATTTTTAATATTATTTGCCCTCTTACAGATAAACATAGGTTTAGGTCCTACAATATTTTTCAGTTTACTGTGTCTAGTTAAAATACACCAATGTTTATTTAATATGTTTTTAACAATATTGCTACCTGCATTGTACTGCACAGTAAAAGCCCTAGTGTATGGGTATTTAACTAACTTGTCCTGTTTATTATTTTTTTGTCTTTGTTGGTCATGTCTTTCTTGTATATCTTCTTCACCACCTTGACTGTTTTATCCATCTTCATTATTTTGTACACTGGCATAGTCATTCTCAGAAGCAATTAAAACAACCCCTAGTAGGGGGGATATATTTTGTATCCCACCCTTTAGAGACCTAGTCACTAATCACCCTTACCAGCCAATGGGGGTATTGTCTCTCCAACAACATATTTTTATTGTCTCTCAAAAAACATATTTTTAAGTTTGAACCTTTCTTCATCAAATACTCCTCTGTCTGATACCATACATGCCAGTCTCATAAACTGTCCTTTGAAAAGACTTTTTTTCTGTGAAAAAAGGATGTGTACTTTTTTATACTCAAGTAGTTTTATTTATTTTTTTAAAACAATAATGTTGTTATGCACAAATATTAAATAATTTAAAAAACTATATACAATATTTACATTCAGCCTGATGTAAGTAAGAGAGTTATACAATTTCTAAGCATAGATAATATAAACACACACACACACACATATATATTTATATATATATATATATATATATATATATATATATATATATATATATATATATATACATTAGAGATAGAGACTGAGTCCAGTTGCATAATATCAATCAATTTCAAAACTTTTCTCTAAGGATTGACTAATGGCTTAGGGAAGGATGGGCACTTTTGAAGTGCAGGTAACTGTTTGAAAAAGTTGGTTTCCTAAATATTTTGGATGAACTCAATGGCAACACCCAGATCTGCTCTGAGTTACAGCACAATGGCAAAAAAATTACAGAACCAACTGATACTGCCAACATCCTAGCAGATAGGTTCAGTGCTAACTTTACCCGCTCCTAAAGGACCCATGTCTATACAGGAAGAATGCAGAGTTCCTGTAATCACATCTATGCAGGTAAAAGCTGCACTCTCTAAAACCAAAAACACAACATCCATAGGACCGGACAACATCCCAGGCTGCATTTTACATGAACTTCAGAATGAAATGGCTTCCCGCCTAAACACCATGTTCAATCATAGTCTCACGTCAGGCTTTGTGCCCACTGAATGGTGCACAGCAACAGTTATCCCACTTCACAAAGGAGGAGCCTCCACTGATCCTGGGAACTAGTGCCCTATTAGCCTGATGAGCCTGGTCTGCAAGGTCATGGAATGTATCATCATGGAACTCATAAACAAAGACATTGGTAAACTCCAAACTCTGGACCCCACCCAGTTCAGGTTTGTGAAAGGCTGATCATGCCTTCTGAACCTGATTGACTTCTTTGAGGCAGTCATCAAAGCCTTAGACGAGGGTAAGGTGGTTTACACAGCCTATCTTGACCTTGCCAAGGCTTTTGACACCATCCCCCATTCTGGAATTATAGCTAAACTCACTAAACTAGGTATAAATCCTTATGTCACAACATGGGTTGCCAACTGGCTCACTGACAGAACCCACACTGTAAAAGTTGCAGACTCCAAATCTGACTTCAAACCAGTGACAAGTGGAGTACCACAGAGTTCAGTCCTGGGAACTCTCTGGTGTGGTATCGGCTTCTCTGAAGTACAGGCTAACACAGAAGGCCTCTGGCTAACAAAGTTCACAGATGACTGCAAACTAGGAGCCATATTCATGTCCTCAAATGATGTGGACATCCTACAGAAGGGCCTCACTGAGACAGATGCCTAGTGTCAGTGGCATGGCCTCAAGCTCAATGCCAAAAAGTGCATTGTCATTCCCTTTGGTAAAAACTCTGTACCCATGAACTACCACATAAATGGCAGTCTACTTAATGCTGAATGTGTAATAAGAGACCTTGGGACCCAGGTGGACAGTAGTCTCTCCTTTGATAATCACATCACCACAGTAGTCAGGAAATCCTTCTATGTGGCACACCTCATCACAAAAGGGTTCTCATCCAGGAAAAAAGAGGTCATTGTTCCCCTCTACTCGACAGTCATTAGACCCATTATAGAGTACAACACCCCTTTTGGAATGTACCTCACAAGACATCTGCAGCAGCTGGAAAGCCCACAAAGTACCTCACAAAGTGGATTACTGGCCTCAAACAGATGCCCTACACTGACTGTTTCAAAAAACTCCAGCTTTACTCTGTAGCATATTGCCTACTCCGAGGAGATCTCTGCCTAACATATAAAGCAATGTTAAACTCAGAGATTGTGGACATTCTGCACCTTCTGAATTCCCAATCCCTCCGAGCTACACGATCTAGGGACCTAAACCTTGTCACCACAATAAACAGGACATACTAGAGGGATAGATTCTTGTCCCAGAGACTTCCTATACTCTGGAACAAGCTATCCATCTATGTCAAGCAAAGTTCCTCATTAGCACTCTTCAAGAAAAATCTTGATAAGTGGATGGGAAATAGGAAATACACCCCAGGGATCACTTCTGTGGCTCTGCTCGATAGGGGCACAGGAAATTAACTTTCTTGGGTGGCATAAGCCAGGGAACCTTGTTGGCTAGGCTTACTTAGGCCCTTGGGCCGATAGCCTAGTACCTACCTATGAACCTATGAACCTAAAAACCGTTACAACATTTAATAATAGTAGTGTTCAAGTAATTTTTGTGTTACAATCAACCTGATTTGTAAATTAAAAAAAGGGGTGGTTTGATTAATAAAATCTAGGAAATCTGGGATTTTGAGTACATCCCCTGATCTTAAATAAAGTTTTATATATTTAAAAATGGGGATGTAAACACAAAATTCCTTTCCCAAGATAACATGTCCAGGTTGACAAAAATGGGGGTGCAAGCAGCCCCCATTGCCACCCCTTTGCTTGAAAACCTCCCCCTCTAACCAAATGTAGTTACTACCTAATACTATCTTCATGAGCTCTATTAATAACTTGACTTGTGCAGTAGTTAAACATTCAAAGTTTAAAAGGGCTTCATGGAATAATTCCATTCCAGCCTCTTGGGAGATACAAGAAACTAAGTCAATAACATCAGCTAAATCACAAATACTAGATTATAGAGGAGATCCATGCAGGACACCAATAAAATTGTAAAAAACAGCTTTATTTAATGTATTTATTTATTCAACGTCAATAACATCAACTGTTACAAAAACATCTTTATCCCAAAACCTGGGTTTAAATCTCCCCAGAAAATTCCAGGAATCTCAAACATTGTGGGTTTGGCATTTCTGAATAGGAAAAATTACATATAATCCTACATGGAACATGAAAAGAAAACATTGACTTGAGAGTTATTATGGGAGCAAAGACTACAGGCAAACTATTCCATTTCTCTAATCCCTGAGTTAAAACAAAAAGATTTAAAGCTATAGTGCAATACACACTATACCAAAGTGCTGGTTTTAAAGTTTTTTAGGGAGTATTTTACCATTTGTATCAATTCTATATGTAGATAAAATAAGTGAATGTTTTTACATGTAAATCTTTATGTGAACATTTTAAATTCATGGACTTTTTTAACTCTATCAATTTCAATTATTTAAAATAATCAGTTCTTGTATTTTATTTGGTTAATTGTCTTAATTACTTTTAGTTTAATTATTTAAGATGTGGTATGTAAAGGCAATGTTTGGAAACAGAATTCATTCTTATGAAGTCCAATTCATGCTAGACTAAAAGCTTTTGGTGACGTTTAAGCTTAAATACATGGTCTAGTTTTATGTTCGAGTGTTTGTTTGTCTTTTGGTTTCCCTTCTGGAGTTGGCTACCTGTTTCCTGTAGGTGGATTTCTTCAAATATTGGTGCTGTTTAGTATCTGAGTGGTAATCATTTAGAGAATATGAAGTGGCATGTAGGCATAAACCAGGATAGAATATTTTTAAAGATTGTACTTGAGTAGACCCGCGGTGGTGGTGCTGCGGTAGCGTTGTCGCCTCACAGTAAGACGCTGTCCGGTTCAGTTCTCAGCTAGAGCGTCTTCTGCATGGAGACATGCGTAAATGGGCGTACCTTCATTGAAGGTTGTGTGTCAGGCCTGGCAAGCCGGTACGTAAAAATCAACTGCCAATCATTAGCGGACTGGAGTTCCGCTGTGGTGACCCCTAAGCGGGAAAAGCCGAAAGACACAAACTTGAGTAGCTATTAAACACATAAGGGCAAGTTTAACTGGATATGAAGCACAACATGGTAGACTGACAGTTGTATGACAATCTGCCTCCCTGTCCAAAGATCAAAACATATTCTGTTAGCCTCAATAAATTGAAAAAAAAAACATAATTCCTAAAAGATAAAGCAAATTCTAAAGCTTGCTGTTACACCTTTTTGCAGGGAGCAAACCTTTGACATGAGCTGACGTGTCTTCTACACACACATGCACACAGTCACTTTATAAAATATATATCTACACAGACACACACACACACACACACACACACACACACACACACACACACACACACACACACGTATTTCATTTTGTAGACAGTTCATTTTGCCATGAAAGTGAACTGCAACGTTATTTTACTGAAATGTTCATTTTATTGAGAAGTCATTTTCCAAGAAGGGAAAGTGGGTCGGTGTTAATAGTGTGAGTTTGTGTGCAAGTGTTTTCAAGTTAGGATTGGAGTAAGGGTTAGGTAAAAGGATAAATTCTGGGTCTGTGTGTTTTTGTGAGTGTTTGTGGGTTAGTGCTAGAGTTACAGTAAAGTAAAGAGTTAGATTTAATGTTGTGCATGTGCATTTATGTACTTGGTGTGTGTATGAAATGTTCTGCTTTTCCAAGGACTGCATATTTTGTTCTTGGATTTTCAATGTGCATCAGAAAAAAATCGGGATTACAGTGGTCTTTTTAATGATCATTAACAGCAGCAAATGTTACAGTTTTTTTTAATAAGCATATTATATTTTATACAGGGTAGGCACTGAGCTGACCATAAACAGAAAAGACATAAGGAGAAGTGTGAGAAGGCAAACAGATTGAGTAAAAGCCAATCTACTGTTTGTCGTGAGGGAGAGGAGAGTATACCAAGATTTCTTTTTCTTACTGCAGCAAGTCACAACTTTAATATGCATTATATCAGCCAGCTGGATTCTAAGATATGTGGCCGTTGATTTTCTTCCTCAAAGGTTATGCCATTGGAGGTTTCAGTAGATTATGCACTAATTAAGTGATTAAGCTTAATGCATTTCAGTGGACAGCATTATTGTTGACTTAATGACGCTGAAACTATTGCTAAGATTCTTTGTTGAGGCTTTATGTTTGGAAAACATGGCTTGTGGGTTTCAAATCTTGTAATATCACATTTTAAGAAACCATGTAAAACCCATTGTTTCCATCAAGTTTAGAAATAAAAAGAAATAGTGATTGAGAGGCCATGGTGGTGCAGCGGTTAGTGTTGTCACCTCACAACAAGAGGTTCTCCCGTTCGATTCTTGGCTGAAGTGCCTTCTGTGTGGAGTCTGCATGTCCTCACAGTGGCCGAGTGACATTTAAAGACATGCAGGTAGGTGCATGTGTGAATGGGTGTGCCTTCTTTGAAGTTTGGGCATTGGGCTGGCAACTCGGCACAGTAAAAATCTACTGCCAATCATTAGCGGACCGGAGTTCCGCTTTGGCAACCCCTAACCTGGAAAAGCCAAAAGACATAATAAAAAGTGACTTACACCATTGTAGTTGGTGTCTTTTCCCCATTTATTTAGAGTTCTTTATCTTGCAAAAAATGGAGTAGAGGCACATTTGTGAAGTCTGAATAGATGGAAAATTAGAAAAAAAATGTATCCATTGTACAGCCAGAAAGGGTTAAGAATGCAGTATTAAGATTATGAATTATTAGTCTCTAAGGTATCTGTTGATTGTGTGTCCCAAGCAGATGACTGTTAAATGAAAACTATTTCACCAGAAAGTGTACAAAATTCCACTTCTGACATAAAGAGAAAACAGAAGGACCAACCTCCGGCACAGCATAACAAGAATCAAAAATGAGTATAACTCACTTTGCCATTAAAACAAAATTTACAGCCCCTCATTGGTTAAACCTCTACTCACAAATTATTAGAGAAGCTCTCTGCAAATGAATCCAAGTGATTGCAGTTTCACCCTGTTTCACCAATTCACACAAAACGTGGGACAAGTTAATTGTTTCTTATTACAGTGTGGTTCATTTTAGTTATTCAAAGTGACAAAGATTAGTATTTCTAATGTCATTCACTGTGAATATACTGATGTGCAAATTTTTAGCATCTATTAATAGTACATTTCATCTGCAAAATTCTGGCAAAGTGACCAGTAAGTTTATTGTTTCAAGAATTATAATGGATTTCTCTGGAAATAAACAATGATATTTGTTTAACAATTATTTATGTAAAGCATTTAATTACGGTAGCAGTAACAAAACTGAGTGTGTGTGTGTGTGTGTGTGTGTGTGTGTGTGTGTGTGTGTGTGTGTGTGTGTGTGTGTGTGTGTGTGTGTGTGTGTATCATATTAGAAAGTTCAACAAAAAATTAACACTGTTTTTTGTCAGACTTTTTATTATCTTTATTCAAAGTTAATCTATGTGATTGTACAAAGACAAAATAACAATAAATCTGCTGTCATTACAGAAATACTGCATAAAAAGGTGAGTGTAGCACTAAAATAGTGTAAAACATTACAGAAATAATGCACAACAAGGTGAGTGTAGCCCTAGCATAATGTAAAACATTCTGGTTTGTATATGAAAACCTTAAACCTGGGTGACTGGTAAGTTAAAATCTAATTACAATTATTACAATTATTTCTATGTATTGTTGACAGTCACTTTTTGAAGACATACTCATTAAAATGTGGCACTGACTTTCCCTCCAAGGTGGGCTATAAAATTAACATCAGTAAGAATAGTTTGACAATTAAACCAATGTAGCAGTAGCGATTATAAAACTGCACACACCAAAGGTAAACTATTTACCAGTGGCATATCAGGGTTCTAATACTATGATTTTAGATAAAGCCACTTTAGGGAAACCCTAAGTCATAACTTAGTTTACAAGTTAATGACAGATGATCATAGGATCATAGGATCACAGGAAGTTACTACACTAATGCCCCTATAGCCCTTACAAGCCTAGCCAAGTTCTATCCTTATTTCCACGATCAGCACCTATTCCAGTCATCCAGATTGCATTTGAAGAGGGCCAATGAGGTGCTCTGCTTGACATGAAGTGGTAGTCTGTTCCAAAGATGTGGTAACTTATGGAGACAAATCCTGTCCCTCAAGCAGGTTCTATTAATATCACATACCAGGTTAAGGTTTTAAGAGCAAGTAACTTGTGTACCATTTGATTACGGAGATGCAGCATTTCCAATAAAGTAGGGTCAGAGATTGCCTTATATGCAAGGTAAAGATTGCCTCTGAGTAGTCTGTATGAAACAGAATAAAGTGACAATGATTTCAGATGATCCACATAGGACAGATGCTGAAGACCTAGAATTTTCCTTGTGAGGAAGTTTTGTGTTCTCTCCAATCGCTGCATGTGATGTAAAGGTACATAGCAAAAGGGGCATTGTACTCAATTATTGGCCTGATGAGGGAAGACTACAGGGAGGTTATAACTTCTTTTTCTCTGGAGGCAATGCCCTTACTTATGAGATGAGTGATATAGAGTGCCCTTCTTACCACTGTGGAGAGATGGTGTCCAGGTTTCTCGCTACTGAATGGGTACTTAAAGCATTGCTATTGAGGTGATAGTTAGCAGGAACATCACTCTTACCAAAAGGGATGATAATACATTTTGTTGCATTGAGCTTGAGGCCATGACTTTGGCACCAATCATTTGTTTGTATAAAACCCTCTTGTAGGATGTTGACATAATTTGGAGATTCTATGTCCACTCCCAGTTTGCAGTCATCAGCAAACATTGTCAGCCACAGACCTTTAGTTTTTGCTTGTACTTCAGAGAAATAGATTCCAAAAAGTAGAGGTCCCAGGACTGATCCCTACGGAACACCACTTGGTTACAGGTCTGCTGTTGGAGGTGGATTCCCCTACTTTGACTATATGGGTTCTATCAGTGAGCCAGTTAGTGACCCATCTAATGATATAAGGGTTGATACCTAACTGGGTGAGTCTGTCAATGATGCCTGAGTGGGGGATAGTGTCAAATGCCTTGGAGTATAGACAGGCTGTATGCATAGATTTCTCCTCATCCAGGGCCTTGGTGACTGTCTCAAAGTTGCCCACCACATTTAACAGGCATGATCCCCCTTTGAGAAATCCAACCTGAGTAGGATCAAGTGTTTGGAGATTACCTATATCTTTGTTGATAAGGTCCATGATGATTCGCTCCATGGCCTTGCAGAAAAGGCTAGTCACACTAATAGGTCTATAGTTCTCAGGGTCAGTGGAAGCACCACCTTTGTGCAAGGGAATAACGGTGGCCATTGTCAATAAAACTGGGATGAAGCTGGTGCTTAGACTATGATTGAAAAGAGTACCCAATGGTGTTGCTAATTCTTGTTGGAGCCCATGTAGGACTCAGCCTGGGATGCTATAAGGTCCCATAAATGATGTGATTTTGGCCTTAAAGAAGGTGTTTATGACTTTCTCTTTAGAGATACAAGGTAGGGGACAGGTGGCAAGGATGTCATGGGGTACATGTGGTGAGGACAGGGGAGTGAAGTTTTCACAGAACATGTAGGCCAATAGGTCAGTATATGTGGTATCATTGACTACCATTTCAGCACAAATATGGGCCTTTCCTTTTACATTATGGATGTAACTAAAGAACACCTTATGGCTGTCTTTAGCTGAGGAAGCTAATTTGGATTCAGAGTTTGCTTTGGAGGACTTCACAATAAGTCTTATCTGCTTGTTTAAGCTGATGAGGGAGTGTTTCCAGTTTAGAGCTCACTCCCTCTTACTCTTAGATAGCAATTTCTTCCTCTTATTGTAAAGCGTGTTAATGGCAGATCTCCACCAGGCAGGTTTGCTGTTCCTTGAGGAGCTTGTTTTGGTCCTATCAAGAACAGCCGAGTCAATGCAATTATACAGTTGTTTGTGTAAAGCTTTGGTGTAGCATAGTCGCCAGTTCCATCTGGGGGAGGAAGTGCAGAGAAGCTATTTATGCCATCCTGTAAGAGGTTATAATCTGCTTTAGATAAGTGTTTTAGTTTAGTTGCTGCTGGGGGTGGGGATCAGGTGTGATAGTTACTTCAAATGAAACTGATTTGTGGTCAGATCGCACCAGATAAGACCTCGCTGTGAGGGCACTACAGTGGTTCCCCCATATTGGTAAGTACTAGATCCAGGATGTTGGCACCCCTTGTGGGTGGTGTCAACCAGCTGGTCTGGGGCATTGGTGTTAATGAAGTCAAGGAACCCTTTGGGCAAGTGAGTTAAAGCATGAGTGATTTACCCAGTCAATGGATAGGTAGTTAAAGTCAACCAAAACCACGGTGTTTGGAAGTATCTTGATAGACTCAAGTAGATCCAAATAGACAAAGTGGGTGTCCTGATTCATGGAGGGGGTCTGGTAGCTGGTAATGCCTTGAATAGGTGTCCTACCAACAGTTAATTGCACTTGAAGTATCTCCAGGGAGTCATGCTGCTTGACCAATTTGTAGGTGTACTTATCTTTAATGAAAATTGATTCACTGCCACCTTTAGTTTTTACACCTTCAGTTTGTGGTTTGAATGTGTGGAAGGATGTATAACCTAGTATGGCTGGGGTGCTCTCCATAGCCTTGAGCCAGGTCTCTGTGATTGCACAAATGTCTGCATCTTCCAAGGTGAGGAATGCTTCCAGTAAGTGCAGTTTCATGTTAAGACTCCTAGCATTTAGCAGCATAACCTTGAGGTTGTTTTTAGATGGAGTTTTTACATCAGGAATTTTGTCCTTGAGACACTGCCTAAAAAGGCACTATGGGGAGAGCAAGAGCCTTAGCCAGTAGCCAAAATCCCAGCAGTGACAAATGAAGACCACATCTGGCAAAGCATTAAGGTCTGTCAATTATGTCATTCCAGGCTGACAGATACTGGATCCTCTTAGAATGACACCAGAAGCTAAGCCAGTTATTGAAGTCAGTCATTTTCTGTTTGTATTGAGGCATCATCCAAGGTGAAGGTAATATGCTGCTTAAGGCTATGGATATACCTACCTGAGACACATAGTCCAAGAGCTCAGTCATGTCTCTCTTCATATAGTCCAGAGAGGCATGTCTCAAGTCGTTCTCACCAACATGGACTATGACAGAGTCATGTTGAGAGACTTGAGTGCCTGTGTGGTATGGCATATCCTGGCACCTGACAGACAGCTGACTGCTACCTTTTCCTTATCCAGCCTGATGAGAGGGACATCTGTGTGTCTCTTTATGGAATCACCTATGGTGAATATGTTTGGTTTTGTGTTTTGCCTTAAGGGCTTGACAGGAGAGACAGTGGTATGTGAGCTATTATGCGTATTGTGCTCTGCAGAGGAAGTATTATGTATAGCATTCCTGTACTTGTGTTTGGGAGGTCTCTGGTGTTTAGGTATGTTTCTGGTGAGGATCTCCATATATGATGAATGTTTTAGACAAAAACTGTTCAGCCTTTTTGGAACTGGTGCATATAGCAGAGGTGGCAAGACTGACTAATGTATATCATATTGTGTTGACACACCATATTATTTCACTGGCAAGGGGGCTCAGAGCTGAGATCTCTGCCATAATGCTAAAGGATCTGGTGTTGACGTCTGTCTTTTGATCATTGCCTGTGTAGCATTTGCATATTTTTATCATGTATATGTGGGTTTCCCCGTGAGTCTGAGCTCCTCTCACAACCCTAAAGCAAGCTGGTTGGCTAGTTACACTAATTTGTCTTTAGCTATGTATGTAGCTATAACAACATAAACCAAGACTCAATCTTCTCTACTAGATGTTTAAAGTCTAGCATCTGCATGGATTATGACTGGAGATCACTATCTTGTCAACAATAGAATAAGACCACAAGCAGACCTAATGCTCATTTCTAACTATAATAAATTCACAAGTTCAAAAATACAACATAGGATGAGAAGTTACATCCTGTGCAGTTAGAACTTCATCAGATCTAATTGTACATATCCCTGTATCCTTGTCTTGATTGATTCTTTTACAACAGAAGATCCCCCACATGTTAATAATATTAGACTGACCCATTCTTCAGTCACCACTTGTTTTTAATTTTTAATATTTTTTACAAAAACGTCTATGCTGTAAAAAAATATTTATGTCTATTGAAGTGCTAATTTTACAGAATGAATGCACTCACCCTGAGCTGTATATTTGTGTTTATGGATTTACTGCAGTTTAACAATGGAAAGTCAGGACTGGCTTCCAAAATGATCAGGGAGTTGTATAATATACCACATCCTGCCATATCCAAGTCCAGCAGACAAGACTTTAGTTCTCATTCTGCATAGTGGAGGCTGGCAGAGTCTTATATCTGATTCCAAAAGGGGAACTGGGGTCGCCATCTCTCCAATGTATGTGGCCAAATCCTTGGAAAAGCACTTTAAACTTAATTGTCTTCTAAGAGAGGTAGGAGCTCCCCTCTGGTAGGTTTTACCAGATACAGCTGGCAGTACTAGTGGGAAGCCAGACTGTCTGCAGGTTTTGGGAGTTAGGGAGAGCCAAGGACTGCACGTGGCCCTGGTCCAGTATAGAGGAACTCTTCCTATGCACCTCTGTGGGGATGAAGCATATGTCAAAGTTAATTGTTCAAGGTATACTCATGTTCAGAGGCCACGTTAGAACACAGACTCCACATTTACACAGTATACTAAATGGACAATCAAGAATTTAGTAACATCTTCAATTTATTCTTTGAGTTGGAGTTGCATATATGAATTGAAAGTCTATTCTAAAATGTATTACAGTTCCACAAGAACCAAGATACTAACAGAGACTGTAATTTCATAACAATCTTTCAGAATACATTAACTCCAAACCCAGCAAGATTCTTAACTCCTCAGTCTGAAAAACGTTGAACCTTACGTGGAATCTGCCTCTTATAAAGTATACTGAATGAAAAATATGCCCAAGTGTTAAAGCCTGTCAGAATAGTTAAGATATTGACCATCACATAGGCATTTAGTGAATTTTCTTTGTACTCATAATGTTCAAAAATAGATGCTCATCTCTCATGCTGGATAGGGTGAATGCAGTACTATATGTGACATACAGGTGGTGTTACTGCACCAAAGAACTTTGTATAGCCTCAGCTGTCCTGCAGAGTCCTTGGGTAAGTTTGGGCTATTCACAGAACAGGTAACGAAATGAATCAAAATAGTATGTTATGGTATGTTATGGTCTCTTCCTGGTGTAGCAAGTGCCCATTTAATTCAATACCTCAGAGTTGCCAAGGATTGAATTGGGTAAGCTCAGCCCCACCATAATGTCATCTCAGGATGCAGGATGGGATTCACAGTTTAGAGTAGCTAGAAAAGGATGGCAGAGGCTGTCATGTCTGCTCTTGTTATACCATTTTGGAATTCTGCCCTCAGTCTCTATAAATTTAATATATATGTATATCAGGGTTGAGCAATGGTCAGTGACTTACATTAGGTAGCAAAACATTCAATACTGGAGATTTTTATATGAAATATTACTTTAAAACATGCTGTATTGGTATTCTTTCCTGCAATAACTGTGTAGTTCAGATAAAGTATTTTGCAACTAAAACTAATAAATAAAAAAGGTATTCTTTCTCTAACTCTTCTGCTTGTCATAATACTACAAATCCAGATTAAAATATTTTGCAGTTAACAGTGAATTAATATAATAGTCTATTCTCTTGCCATAACCGAACTGTATTACCTTAATGGTGTTCATGCATATTAAAGTGATTAGAACGTGACAAAGGCAGTCTATATTATACAAATGCTGTAAATATGAAAATCCTTAGAAAACTGTGCAAGTCCAGGTGAAAATGTCTTGCAAGTAACACCACTCAATCAAAACTAACATTCAAAGGAACTATTTAATAGCACATGTAACCTGTACATGAAAAGAAAGCAGTACAAAGTAGCCGAAATGATTGTCCAAGATAATATCAGCAGTTTGCATGTCACCAGCAGATACTTTTTAGTGGGATATCTGGCCTTTACTTTTACTTACATGAACACTGTATTCTGAAACAACAGTTGGCAAAAGGTGGCAATGCAAAGTACTCCGACTAGATTTGCATCTGTTGGGACAGATCCTGATTTCTTTTTTTCACATTCTTCATGCTTGGGAATAACTTTTCACTACAGTATGTGTTCCTGAAAGGTACAACACATATTAGGGCATTACTCCCAGACTTGCATACATTTCTGCAGGAATTAAAGAACTTTAAAAGTTCAGGAAATCTTTTTTTGTGAAAGGTCCCTTCAGGTTTTCATTTCGAAGCTCAATGACTTTTATCTGCATGGTATCAGAAGATCTACAATGAAGAGTTCCAGATCCACAAACCCAAATTTCCAAAAGGTTTTCCCAATGTCTTAATTTCATGACATTTGCTGTTCTCAGCTGAGCCTAAAAATGGTCCATTTTGATTAGTATTCTACTCCAATTAACAAACAAAACTAAATAAATAAAGTATTCAAATCCATGTTTGTATTCATCAGCCAGCTGTAATATTAGCTTTACAGAGTAGTTTACATAGTGTATTGTCTGAGAAGGCCTTCTGCATAGGATTGACATCCAAAGAATCCTTCCTTTACTTATACAAATTCTTTCTTTTAAACTACCTTATTAATGTATTTGCTACTTTTGATAAAGTCTACATTGCAAAGGTTACAGTGAGGAAAACAATTGATGCACTGCACTAAACATTTAGTGCACATTACAGGCACAGTAGACAGCAAAAGTTATACATTGTATTCAATACTGAATATAGCATAACCATTGTGACTGTTATCTACAATCATGCATCTGAGCATAATCAGTAAAACAGTGAATGGTGAAATAAGTATACATCCTTAGTAACAATATATCTTTGTCTGGTGCTATCCCTGTGCATTTTGAATATGCTACATAACTTTTTATCAAAGGACAGGAGATTCCATCCTTGGGAAAAACTCCCACTACCATGCTAAAAGGCAATAACTCCAGCATTAAGTAGAGCTATGTACTTCAACAGACCTGTGTGAACCTCTTCTCCCAGTAGCTGTGGACATTTCTACTGTGCACCAGTTATCCTAGGTTGCCTAGGACAATTTTGTTTTTGTTTGGTCTAACCCAGCAAAAGCTAAAAAGCTAGATGAGAGAAAGCAAACTAAAATGCATTAGTCTGTAGAGTGGATCAGGAAGACAACTCTGAGGCTATAGTATTTGAAAAAAAAAACATAAATCAGCTACCCAATAACAGCCTCAAAAAATGTGCCACTCAATTGCTGGTTGTACCCCACAGTGTGAACATTCCACTGAATCCATGTGTCCCAAGGTAAAGCTATGTACAGAGGTCTGACAGCAGTAGTCTAATGGCAGCCATGGATGTGACAGCATATTTTTTGCATTGGAAAACTCCCCTTAATGCCTCCAGACCTCACATTACCAGGTCAACTGACTATGCGTCTTATGTTCTCATTAGCCCTCAATATCTTCCATAGTGCTTTCCCTGTTCTTCTCTGCATCCCCTCCTGTTATGACTCATCACATTATACTCTTAATTTTTTATTTGGTTTACATCTTAGTATATATATATAGATAACTAAATATAAGATGGTCTTCACCTCCATTTATTTCCATAATATTGCATGATTTAGTGCCATATGTTACATCTTAGTATATATAGATAACTAAATATAAGATGGTCTTCACCTCCATTTATTTCCATAATATTGCATGATTTAGTGCATATGCAGCCATGAATTATGTGATATTTCTTTCCTTGCATGCTTCCATCACTTCCGCATTGCCAGGCTTCCACAGTTAAATCGCTCCACAAAGGGGAGGATTTACCTCACAATGACTGTGCCCATTGCAAATGCAAGGTACAGTGACTTTTTGACTTTTTAAGCATGCTTAACACAATGCACCAGGACTCATGTGTTGTCTCAATAAATTCTGTCTCTAACTAAACAATTACCTACTGAAACTTGCCCTATACAAGTGCTTTAAGAATTCTAGCCCTATTGCATTTCCAGACAGCCTATATCATGCTAGTCATCTTAAACTAAACATTTATCTACAGAACATACCACCACAATTAAAAGGAAAATTCAATCAGAGAAACTTATCTCAAGTATTACTGTTCAGAAGGGCATTACATTTCATGATCTCAGTACAGCCACACAGTGTGCTACTCCCTGTACTCCAGCACTGGGACGTATCCCTCTCCCCATTATTAATCTCCCTGGACTCCTCCGTTTCACTCTAACTCCTTCCACCTTCCTTCTTTCTTTAATTAATGTCTTCTTACCCTGCTCCTTTCCTTAATGTCTACTGTTACAATCTTTGTAAATAGTATTTTTCAACTCTTGTGTGCATTTGCAGTTATCTTAATTATGACAACAATGTTATTACCTACCATTGTACAGCTTTCACAGTTGTACACACCTGCTATGTTACTATGTTTATCACTTGTTACTTTGTATTCCCAGGCTCAGCTGGAAAATGGTACAGTCTGATTAGTGTTTTAACCTGGTTAAATAAGTAATTAGATAGGTAGCATTTATTTGATACTAAAAAAACAATTGTAACTGTTCTATTGTACTTATTTACTGCTTGAACTTTAAATTAAATTTTAAGCATTTTAACTGTTTTAACTGTTGTAGGCTACACACTGAAGTGCGATAGCCATTTTTCTGTGCCTTAAGGTGTTTATTTTGTGTTTACTGCCTTAATTTAAAAAAAAAAACAAAAAAACAAACAAAAAAGCTATCCTATACTTGTTTCCCACTTTTCTGAAGCTAGTAGAGTCCAGTTTTCAGAGTTTGCTGAATCCAAGGTTGTATTGTAGTTTCTGTGTTGGCTCATACCTTACTTGGATAGAAGGAAGTTTCTCTGTACACCAGTGAGAGTGGGGAGCTTTGAGCAGCCTATCTGTTCCTGGAGAAGTGGTTTTCAGCTCAGAATTTGTAGTTTATTGGCCATTTTGGGCTAATTTCTCTCTCTTTTATCTTCCTGCTATAAAAACCCACTTTTGCGCAGTTTTGTGCACCGCGCACCACCGGTTAGCTGGGGCTAACCATTCCCAGCTCCACAAGGTCTGCTCTTCAGTTTTTCCCTTATAACTTGTCAGTCTTTCAGCCTAAAGCACCCAGACTCATACCTTTCAGCCCAGCACTTGTTCTAAATCTACTGCAGCACTAAGCACTCAACCCCCACATCTGACAGAAGGGAATAGTCTTTATACTTCCCTACGTATTCAGGCATGTTCAAGACACAGCTCCCGGTGTACTCTCCAGACTACCTGATGAGCCTGGGCATATTGAGGCAATGCTAAAACTGCCTCATGTACACAGATAACCCTCTCCTCCTACCACCAAACACTAACACTTGCGAGAGATGCACTTATACAGCCAATCTAGAGGCAAAGCTCTTTCCAACCAAGACTGGAACAGACAGTCAAGAGGAGAAGGTAACAACTCGCAACACCCCACTCACAACACATAGACCAACTAAACCAACACCTCCAAAACCCGCACATAGAAACACCAAGACATATATGGAGACTTTGATTAAAAATGTAAATCTGCCTAGGCAACAGAGACCTCCAAAGCAGACACACAAGCAACCTCCTCCCACCAACACACTCCAAACAACATATAGCCTACAAACTCAGTGTGCCACACAACCACAGGCCATAAGGCAAAAAAACATACCTGACACACTTGTGATAGGTGACTCTATAGTCAGGCACATTGATGCCCCACTCACCAGGCTGGACAAAAAGAAGTTTACTATCAGCTGATTGTCGGGTGCCAAAATCCGCCACATAATGCATGCACTCAGGTCACTACAAGGCATGTACAAATATGACTCTGTCATAGTCCATGTTGGTGTAAATGACCTGATATGTACCTCCCTGGACTACATGAAAAGAGACATGGAAGAGCTCTCCGATCTTGTAGCCCAGGCAGGTATGACCCTAGCCCTGAGTAGCATCCTGCCTTCACCAAAAATGATACCACAGTACAAGGATAAGATGATCAACTTCAACAATTGGCTAAGCTTCTGGTGTCATTCAAAGGGGATCCAGTATCTGTCTGCCTGGGTTGACATGCTTGACAGGCCACGATGCTTCACCAGAGATGGCCTGCACCTGTCACCCCTGGGATTCAGAATATTGGCCAAGGCTCTTGCCACCTCTAAAGTGCCTTTTTTAGGCAAGGCTCAAAAAACAAACCCACCACCATAAGAACTACAGGAAACAAAAAAACTGAAGGCAATGTTATTCAATGCAAGGAGTCTAAACCTCAAAATGAACTCACTCGAGGCACTCCTCAAAATGGAAAACATCGATATCTATGCAGTGACTGAGACCTGGTTCAAGGCTCCTGAGAGCACTACTAGAATATAACTCATACCACAGATTTCGGCCACAAAACCCAGACTGAAACACGAAGGGCAGAGGCATGTCCATATTCATCAAGGACATCCACACCTCCAGGCTAGCTGCCAAATACGATGCCTCTGAATTCATCCAAGTGCAACTAACCCAGGGCAAAAATGTATTCCAAATTGTAGCTTGCTATAGATCCCCCACCTTGACTAGGGAAGCCCACTTCTCGTTCCTGGGGAAATTGGAAAAAATGAGGGTCCAACCAAACACCATAATAATGGGCAATTTCAACTACCCAAACATTAACTGGGAAAACTACTCTTGCACTAACTCACTGGCTCAACAATTCCTGGAGTTCATAAACTCTAACACCCTGGATCAAATTGTCAACGCTCCCACCAGGGGCAACAATATTCTGGACCTGGTCATTACCAACATGGGTGACCAGTACTCAGTGCCTGAGATCAACTCCTCACTGGTTAGATCAGACCATAAACTAATCATCCTAGATATCCACATCCTGACCCCACCCCCACACAAGGAAATCATCGTAAAAATATTTTCCAAAGCAAACTTCACGCTTCTCAAAACTGAGGTGACCAACTTTGTGACACCCCTGCAGATGGATAATACAGTCAATACAGTTACGACTGCTGGATCCTACATAAATGCACTCTACAAGCACCTGCATAAGTGCATGGATCATGCTATCCCAAATAAAACCAAGATGCTATCCTCCAAAAAAAGGAAGCTGATCTTGTGGTCCCCTGCCATTAACAAACTCTACAACAGAAGGAAGAAACTGTTGCAAAAGAGAGTAAAAACCCAGGTATGGAGGAACTCACTGATGAGCCTCATTAAGAAACTAAGATCTCTCATAAAAGCTTCCAAAGCTAATTTTGAAAGAAAAATTGCCACAGATTCCAAAGACAACCACAAGGCATTCTTTAGCAATGTCAAGAATCTCCATGGCAACACCCCAATCTGCACCGAGCTACAACAGAATGGCACAAAATATACAGAGCCAACTGATATTGCCAACATATTGGCAGATAGGTTCAGTGCAAACTTTATTCCCCTCTCACCCCCCCCCAAAGGGCACATAGCTATACCAGATGGTTGTAGAGCCCCGGCAATCACAAACACACAGGTAAAAATGGCACTCTCTAAAGCAAAAAACACAGCATCCATGAGACCAAACAACATCCCAGGCTGTGTCTTACACGAACTCCAAAATGAACTAGCCCCCCACCTAAAATCCATTTCAACCACAGGCTATGTGCCCACAGAATGGAGCGCAGCAATGGTTATCCCACTCCACAAAAGAGGAACCACCACAGACCCCGGTAACTATAGGCCTATTAGCCTGACAAGCCTGGTCTGCAAGGTCATGGAGCATATCATCATGGAACTCATAAACAAAGATATAGGTAACCTCCAAACTCTGGATGCTACCCAATTCAGATTTGTAAAAGGTATGTCATGTCTCCTAAACCTGGTAGACTTCTTTGAAACAGTTACAAAAGCCATATAAGAGGGCAAGGTAGTCCACACAGCCTACCTGGACCTCGCTAAAGCCTTTGACACTATCCTTCATTCAGGAATCATTGATAAACTCAGCAACCTTAACATAAACCCTCACATCATGAGATGGGTGGCCAACTGACTCATGGACAGAACTCACATGGTAAGAGCTGCTGACTCCAGATCTGACTCCAAACCAGTGACAAGTGGAGTACCCCAGGGTTCAGTCCTGGGACCTCTCCTGTTCGGTATATACTTCTC
Organism: Protopterus annectens; assembly: GCF_019279795.1. Taxonomy (NCBI): domain Eukaryota; kingdom Metazoa; phylum Chordata; order Ceratodontiformes; family Protopteridae; genus Protopterus; species Protopterus annectens. The sequence continues at coordinate 820,869,953 of NC_056737.1, read as the reverse complement.
TGAAGTACAAGTGAACACCAAGGGTCTATGGCTAACCAAGTTCACAGATGACTGCAAATTGAGTGCCATTATCGATTCCCTCACGGATATAGACATCCTGCAAAAGGGCCTCACCGAGACTAACACCTGGTGTCAAAATCATGGCCTCAAACTAAATGCCAAAAAGTGGATTGTTATCACTTTTGGTAAACACATGGTACCCATGGGTTCGTAGGTTCATAGGTAGGTACTAGGCTATCTGCCCAAGGACATTTTTAAGCCTTGCCAGAGTGTGTCAGCTTTCTCCGCCCATTGATTAATTAACTGAGCCTCTGTCAAACAGAGCCAATGAAATGATCCCAGGGGTGTATTTTCTGTTACCCATCCACTCGTCAAGGCTTCTCTTGAAGAGTGTTAGTGAGGAGCTCTGCCTAATGTAGTTAGGAATTTTGTTCCAAAGCATGGGGAGTCTCTGTGACATGAATCTATCCCCCCAGCATGTTCTATTTATTGTTGTGGCAAGGTTTAGCTCACTAGGGCATGTGGCTCGCAGTGACTTGAATTTCTTTAGGTGGAGTATGTCCATCAATTCTGAGTTGGACATGGCTTTGTAAGTCAGGCAGAGATCACCTCTGAGTAAGCGATATGCCACTGAGTACAGCTGGGGTTTTTTCAGTCGGGCTGCATAGGACATATGTTTGAGGCCAGTAATCCTCTTGGTGAGGTGCTTTTGTGGTCTTTCCAGCTGTTGGAAGTGTCTTGTGAGGTACATCCCAAATAGGGCATTGTACTCTATGATGGGTCTGATGAGTGACGAGTAGAGGGGCACTATAACTTCTTTATTTCTAGATGTGAACCCCTTAGTAATTAGATGGGCCACATAGAAGGATTTCCTAACTACTTTGGCAATATGATTGTCAAAGGAGAGATTACTATCTACCTGGGTCCCCGGATCTCTTATTACCTCTTCTGTATTAAGGGGGCTGCTGCCTATGTGGTAATTTGTGGGTGTTTTATTTTTCCCAAATGGGATGACTATGCATTTTATGGCATTTAGCTTGTGGCCATGACTTTGACACCAGGTGTCTGTCTCAGTAAGGCCTTTTTGAAGGATGTCTGTGTCAGCCGGAGAGTCAATTATGGCTCCCAATATGCAGTCATCAGCGAACTTGGTTAGCCATAGTCCTGTGTTTGCCTGTACATCTGAGAAATATATGCCGAACAGTAGGGATCCCAGAACCGAGCCTTGCAGGACACCACTTGTGACTGGTTTAGAGTTGGACCTGGAGCCCGCTATTCTTACCATGTGAGTTCTGTCTGTAAGCCAGTTGGCAACCCATCTTGTGACGTAGGGGTTTATGTTCAGGCTGGTGAGTTTTTCTATAATACCTGAGTGAGGAATGGTGTCGAACGCTTTGGCGAGATCAAGGTAGGCTGTGTGAACCATCTTTCCCTCGTCTATGGCCTTGGTGACTGTCTCGAAAAGTCAACCAGGTTTAGTAGGCATTATCTGCCCTTAACAAAACCGAACTGTGTCGGGTCAAGTGTTTGGAGGTTCCCAATGTCTTTGTTAATGAGTTCCATGATGATGTGCTCCATAGCCTTGCAGACCAGGCTAGTCAGGCTTATGGGGCAATAGTTACCAGGTCAGTTGTGGCCCCTCCTTTGTGGAGCGGAATAACCATTGCTGTGCACCATTCTATGGGCACGTAGCCTGTGGAGAAGCTGAGGTTGAACAGTGTGTTTAGGTGGGGGGTTAGTTCATTCTGTAGTTCGTGCAAGGCCCCATTGATGCTGTCTTTTTGGCTTTTGAAAGGGCTGTTTTCACCTGTGCTTCTGTGATTTCTGGGACACTACACTTTTCCGGTATTGTGGGACCTTTTGAAGGTGAGAGGAAGGCAAAGTTTGCACTGAATCTATCTGCCAGGATGTTGGCAATATCAGTAGGTTCAGTATATTTTGTGCTATTTTGCACTAGCTCAGAGCATATCTGCAAGTTGCCACTTAGATTCTTGACATAGCTAAAGAAGGCTTTGTGGTTATCTTTCAAATCCTTGGCTATTTTTCTTTCGAAGTTAGCCTTGGATGATTTTATGAGAGACCTTAGTTTCTTACTGATACTGATCAGGGATGTCTTTCCTTCTTGGGATTTGTATTTTTTCTGAACTAGTTTCCTCCTTCTGTTGTATAACCTGTTTATGGCAGGGGTCCACCAGACTGTTTTTTTTCTCTTAGGGGAGTGAGTCTTGGTCTTGCTAGGGATGGTACGATCCATGCATCCTTGTAGGTGCTCATAGAGTGCAATTGTAAAGGATTCTGTATCTTGGGCAGTGTTATCCTTTAGTATGGTGGCTGTGAAACTTACCACCTCTGCCTTAATTAAGGTGAAGTTTGCTTTAGAAAAGTTTTTCACTGTAGTTTCCTTGGTTGGGGTGTTGTTGGGGTGTGGACTTCCAGGGTGATTAGTTTATGGTCTGATCTAACAGGTGATGGGTTGACCTCCGGTATGGAAAACCTGTCGCCCATGTTGGTGATGACCAGGTCCAATATGTTGTGGCCACTGGTAGGGGAGTTTACCAGCTGATCCAGGGCATTTGAGCTGATAAATTCCAGGAAGCGCTGAGCCTGGGAGTTTGTACTCAAGTAGTTTTCCCAGTTAATGGTAGGGTATTTGAAATCGCCCAATATCAGGGTGTTCGGTAGGACCTTCATGTTTTCCAGTGTCTCCAGAAAGGTGGAGTGGTGGTCCTGGGTCATGGAGGGTGATCTGTAGCAGGCCACAATTTGCAGTGCAGATTTGCCTGGTGTTAGTTGCACATGGATGATCTCAGAGGTATCACGCTGTGCCACTAACCTGGAATTACCAAATAGGGGGAAGTTCACTAAACACAGAAAGTGTGATAGGAAACCTTGGGACCCAAGTGGATAGTAACCTCTCCTTTGATAACCACATTGCCACAGTGGTCAGAAAATCTTTCTACATGGTCCATTTAATCACAAAACGGTTCACATATAGAAATAAGGAAGTCATAGTTCCCCTCTACCCATCACTTATCAGACGCATCATTGAATACAATGCCCTGTTTGGGATATACCTCACAAGACACCTACAACAACTTGAGAGGCCCCAAAAGTACCTCACCAAGTACCCCACTCTGGCATCATAGACAAGCTCAACAGCTTAAATATAAATCCATATGTCACAAGATGGGTGGCAAACTGGCTAAAGGATAGAACCCATAAAGTCAAAATCGCTGGAGCCATGTCAGACTCAATGCCAGTCACAAGTGGTGTCCCACAGGGCTCTGTCCTGGGACCCTTCTTGTTCGGCATTTATTTCTCAGATGTGAAAGCAAACATGGGAGGGTTCTGGCTGACAAAGTTCACAGATGACTGCGAACTAGGCGCCATAGTCGATACACCAGCTGACACATACATCCTACAGAAAGGCCTCACTGAAACGGACAACTGGTGCCGGAGTCATGGCCTTAAACTAAATGCCAAAAAATGTATAGTCATCCCCTTTGGGAAAAACAAAGTACCCACAAATTATCACATAGACAGTAACCCACTGAGTACGGAAAAAGTAATCAGAGACCTGGGTACCCAAGTCGATAGTGACCTCTCATTTGACACCCACGTTGCCAAAGTGGTTAGAAAGACTTTCTACCTTGCCCACCTTATCATGAAGGGATTCACATCCAGATCAAAGGAGGTCATTGTACCCCTATACTCCTCCCTTATCAGGCCCATGATTGAGTACAATGCTCCATTTGGTATGTACCTCACCCGGCACTTTGAACAGCTAGAGAGACCCCAAAAGTACATCACCAACAGGATCAAGGGTCTCCAACATATGTCATATGCTGCCAGACTAAAGAAACTCCAGCTCTATTCAGTAGCATACCGCCTGCTCAGAGGTGATCTGTGCCTGACGTACAAGGCCATGTCCAATCAGGAATTCATAGACATGCTCCAACACAAAAAATCCAAATCCATCAGAACCACAAGAGCTAAAGATTTAAACCTCAGCACAAATATGAATAGGACATGCTGGAGGGACAGATTCATAACTCAGAGGCTTCCCATATTCTGGAACAGAATCCCAGTTCATGTTAGGCAGAGCCCCTCACTGACTCTCTTCAAGAGAAATCTTGACGAGTGGATGGGAGATCATAGGTTTACCCCAGGGGTCATCTCTGTGTCACTACTAGACAGAGGCACAGTAAACTAATTCTATTATGTAAGGGGGTCTTCACTGTGTCACTACTAGACAGAGGCACAGTATTCTAAATCTATTCTGTACACTTTTGTACCATTACATGGGGTGGCGAAAGCCACATCACTATGGCTAGGCTTATAAATGCCCCAGGGCAGATAGCCTAGTACCAAACTATGAAACTATGAAACTATGATCACTGGCCTCAAACAATTGCCCTATGCTGACCAGCTCAAGAAACTCAAACTCTACTCGGTCGCATACCGCTTATTCTGAGGACACCTCTGTCTGACATACAAAGCTATGTCATACCTGGAATTATTGGACATGCTCCACTTGAAGAAATCCCAATCTCCCCAAGCTACACACTCTAGGGACCTAAACCTCACCACAACAATGAATAAGACATGCTGGAGGGATAGATTTGTGTCCAATAGACTTCCCATGCTCTGGAACAAAATTCCCATCCACATCATGTAGAGCTTGTCATTAGCACTATTCAAGAAAAACCTTGATAAGTGGATGGGCGATAGGAAATTCACCCCTGGGGTTATGTCTGGGGCACTGCTCAATAAAGGGGCAGGAATTTAACAATACATGGATTGTGAAAGCCAATACACTGCTGGCTAGGCTTGCCTTGGCCCTCGGGTCGATAGCCTAGTACTTACCTATGAACCTATGAACATCTCATTACTAAGGGTTTTGCATCCAGGAAGAAAGAGGTCATTGTCTCCCTCTCCTCTTCCTGCATTAGGCCAATCATCGAGTACAATGACCCATTTGGCATGTACCTCACTAGACACCTGCAACAACTGGAGAGGCCACAAAAGTACCTTACAAAGAGGATCATAGGCCTTAAGCACTTGTCCTATATGGGCAGACTAAAAAAACTCCAACTATTCTCTGTCTCATATTGCCTACTTAGAGGCAATCTCTGCTTGACTTACAAAGCCATGTCTGACCTAGCTCTGTTAAAAATGCTACATCTAAAGAAATCATAATCCTTCCACAAAACATGCTCCAGAGACCTCAACCTCACTACCACAATCAACAAAACATGCTGGAGGGGCAAATTTATAACCCAGAGACTGCCCATACTATGGAATAGACTTCCCATACATGTCAAGCAGCGCACCTCACTGGCCCTCTTCAAGAGAAATCTTGATGAGCAGATGGGAAATAGAAAATTCACCCCGGGGATCACTCCAATGGCTCTACTCAACAGAAGCACTAGGAACTAAAGTTGGGTGGCATGATGCCATGGTAATCAAATGGGCTAGACTTGTAAAAGCTCAAGGGCCATTAGCCTACTACACACCTATGAACCTATATATATATATATATATATATATATATATATATATATATATATATATGTATATACATAGATTTATGCATGCATGGATTCATAAAATATCAAGCCTTTTGCATTCTGGCTAAAGGCCTTACTGTCTCCATAGTGCCATTTTAGGCAGAGTCCATCTGTTGAACATTTTAACCTAGTAAATTCTAATTTGGAACACATTAATGTGGCTCTACTCAGTGCCAGGACTGTTAACAAAATAATGCCCAAACTTGAGGCTTTTCTGCAACTTGAGCACCTGCTCATATGTATTGTTACAGAAACATGCCTTTACATCTTTAGACCCCCTGACTGTTGTTAGCTGAAATTCCCATTATAGCCACGATCTTTATACTGAGGGACTTAAACTACCCATCAATAAACTGGCTGACCTACATTTTCAGTGGTCAGCGTGTGCAGTGCTTCCTTGACTTTATAAATGCTTACTCTTTCACAAATAGTAAACCATTATACTAGGGGCCCCAATATCTTGGATCTAGTCCTCACAAATATGTCCACTTCTTGTACATCTCCATATGTTTTACCATGTGTTATTAAATGAGATCATAATTTAGTGACATTTTCCTTTAAAACTGGTGGTACATCCCCTGTAAATAGTTCTGTGTTTAGGGACTTTTCAAAAGCAAACTCTTTCCATTTAGTTGATGACTTAAATAAATTCTGTTGTAGTCCTCTTCTGAAGGATCCTATTACTAAAGCTGCTAGCTATGCAGCTAACGTATACTACCACTTACATAAATAGCTGTATTGCTAAGGCAGTCACTATCCACAACAAATATAATAAGACATTTAAAACAGCCCCTATGGTCGAATAGCTGTATAAAAAAATTGTATAGCAAGAGAAAGAAACTGCTTGATACTTTTAAGACGTCTCATTCTAACTACCTTAAGAGCAAAGTTAAGCAAACTAACAAAGAACTTAGGGAAACCATTAGGAAGCTTAAAGCTGATTATGAACCTGAAATAGCAACCAAAGCCAAAAATAACCACAAATCTTTCTTTAAGTATGCCAGGAAGTTAAGAACTAAATACCCAACAGTGTTTGGAGCTATTACACAATAATACTACACTCTGTGATCCAAAGGACTTTGCTAATATCCTACCTAACAAATTTAGGACAAATTTTACTCCACTCATAGTTAGAGCTATCTCACAGGTTCAACATTCTCATCAAACCTCTTTAATTGCTGTAGAACAAGTTTTCTCAACCCTTTTAAAAACAAAAAATACCTCATCCATGGGCCCTGACAACATACCAGTTTGCCTGATTATCGGTGCCAAATCTGAACTTTCTGAACCCCTACTTAAACTCTTTAATCTAATCTAAGCCTCTCTACTGGTTGCATTCCTGAAGCCTGAGAAACAGCTACTGTAATAACATTATACAAGGGTGGCCCAACCATGGACCCTAGTAACTATAGATCCATTAGTCTGACTAGCCTCATATGTAAAGCTATGGAGAGCATTATTGCAGACTTCATTAATCTGGACATCAGAAATCTCTTAACCCTGGACCGTCATCAGTTTGGCTTTATCAAAGGAAGGTTGTGCATTCTTTGAAAATGTAACTGAAGCAGTGGATAGAAGTTATGTAGTATATACATTTGTTTAACAAGGAGGCCAGATCCGGAGAGAAAAGCTCCAAAGTACAATAAAAAGACAATTGACAATAATTACCAAAAAAAAAGTGTACATTCTGCTTAACAGCACAAAATTGATCTACTATGGTTGAGAGGTTAGTAAACCTAATGGCAACCTTACTGACCTTATGTTTATAAGAGCAATATTTAAAATCTGACCCTATTATTTGACTCTGTCCAGCATACCTCTCAGCTGTACAGATTTTCACAGAATGTCCAGATTTTTGCCTCATATTTTTGGTCTTTTCTCAAAAAATTGTTGTATTCTGGCAAATTACTGGCAGATCATTGAGGCTGAAGTCAGAAAATAATGACAGACAGTTGAGTTTCATACTTCATACCCTTCAGAAAATTCATGCTAATGCAAAATCTGTATTTCT